>NC_090823.1:134094464-134210129 GCF_000390325.3 Nicotiana tomentosiformis | reverse complement strand
ATTGTTTGGATTTGATCAACATTGTTGAACACTAAAGATTGAAGATGAAGACACAACCAAAATTTGTTATTGAGAGAAAATTGAAGATGTGGAATTTTGCCAAGGTGGAGATTTGTTGAAATTGGCAAAAGTACCACATCGGTGGATGACAATTTTGAATGAGAATTTCACCCTATAAAAGGAGGCCTAATGTTTAGGATTTAAATACACCTCTCATTTGCCTTTTATCTTCTTAAGGCATTTGTATCTTCTCTCTTTAGTATTATTTCACTTGTAATTTTGGAGTGGAATAAAATATTGATTGTGTCCGAGGAAGTAGGCAAAATTGGCCGAACCTCGTAAATTCTGGTGTTCTTTTATTGTTGTCTTATTGTCTTGTTTATTATTTAGTGGTTGTCATAATTTTTGGTATAGTAGTTGTGACTCATTCACACTATATACATTTGGCTTCCGCAACAATTGGTATCAGAGCCAAGGTACTGTCTAAGTATGCTCTGTGGTTGCAGCATAGTCTGATCTTCCACATCAGAAAAGATCTATCTTGGTAACTGAGTCAAGGTTCTGTCTGAGTATGCTCTGTGGTTGCAGCTTAGTCTGATCTTCCACACCAGAAAGGAAATAATCTTGATTTGTGTCGTCAGCTACTAAATAATATTTGTGTCAAAATGGGAGACAGTAAACAAGAAGAATCTACATCAAGTGTCAATAATACGTCATCGTTGGCATCTTCGCTTATGACAAGAATTGTGTCAAATGCGAAATTTGCGGTAGAAATTTTTGACGGGTCAGGACATTTTGGGATGTGGCAAGGCGAGGTTCTAGATGTTCTTTTTCAACAAGGGCTAGATCTTGCCATTGAAGAAAAGAAGCCAGATGTTATTGGAGAAGAAGATTGGAAAATTATCAATCGTGTTGCTTGCGGTACCATTCGATCCTACCTTGCTAGAGAGCAGAAATATCCATACACAAAGGAAACTTCTGCAAGTAAATTATGGAAAGCACTGGAGGATAAATTTTTGAAGAAAAACAGTCAAAATAAATTGTACATGAAGAAGAGACTGTTTCGCTTTACCTATGTTCCTGGTACCACAATGAATGAACATATCACCAGTTTCAATAAGTTGGTCACAGATTTGCAAAATATGGATGCAACTTTTGATGATGGTGACTTGGCCTTGATGTTATTGGGGTCACTTCCTAATGAGTACGAGCACCTTTGAAACTACTCTACTCCATGGAAATGACGAAATTTCTCTCAGAGAAGTTTGTTCAGCTTTGTACAGCTATGAACAAAGAAAGGGAGAAAAACAGAAGGGCGGAGAAGAAGAAGCACTAATTGTGAGGGGTCGTCCTCAAAATCAAACGAGGACTAAGAAGGGAAGATCCAAGTCGAGATCTAGACCCAGCAAAGATGAATGTGCCTTTTGTCGAGAAAAGGGGCACTGGAAGAAAGACTGTCCGAAGTTGAAGAATAAGGCCAGACATAACAATGGAAAGGCCATTATGGATTCAAATGTAGCTGATTGTGATGATTCAGACTTCTCATTAGTTACAACAGAGTTATCAACATCATCAGACATATGGTTGATGGACTCGGCTTGTAGCTACCATATGTGTCCCAACAAGGACTGGTTCGTGAATTTTCAAGAAGGAGAATATGGAGTCATCCACACAGCGGATAACAGCCCTCTTACCTCATATGGCATTGGTTCAATAAGATTAAGGAGCCATGATGGAATGATCAGAACATTAACAGATGTTCGATATGTACCGGGTTTGAAGAAGAATCTCATCTCTGTGGGAGCTCTAGAATCAAAGGGTTCAAAATCATTGCAGAAAATGGAGTGATGAGAATATGCTCCGGTGCACTAGTGGTAATGAAGGCCAATCGGAAGAACAATAACATGTACTGCTATCGTGGTAGCACAGTTATTGGGACAGCAACAGTGACATCCAGTGATGACAAAGAGGCAGAAGCAACCAGGCTATGGCACATGCGCTTGGGACATGCTGGAGGAAAATCCTTGAAAGCTTTATCTAATCAAGGATTGTTAAAAGGCGTAAAGACTTGCAACTTGGAGTTTTGCGAGCATTGTGTCAAAGGGAAACAGACAAGGGTTAAATTTGGTATAGCGATCCATAATACTAAAGGCATCTTGGATTATGTACACTCTGATGTTTGGGGTGCTTCCAAAACACCTTCATTGGGTGGGAAGCACTATTTTGTAACCTTTGTTGATGATTTTTCCCGAAGAGTGTGGGTGTATACAATGAAGAGGAAAGATGAAGTGTTGGGAATTTTTCTCAAATGGAAAACGATGGTGGAGAATCAAACAGGCAGGAGGATCAAGTGTATTCGCACAGACAATGGAGGTGAATACAAAAATGATCATTTCAATAAGGTCTGTGAAAATGATGGCATCGTCCGACACTTCACTGTCAGAAATACACCACAACAGAATGGAGTGGCAGAACGTATGAACCGGACTTTACTGGAGAAGGTACGGTGTATGTTGTCCAATGCTGGCTTGGGCAAAGAATTTTGGGCTGAGGCAATTACATATGCATGCCACCTCATTAATCGTCTACCATCTGCTGCTATTGATGGCAAGACACCATTTGAAAAATGGTATGGAAAACCTGCTGTAGATTATGATTCTTTGCACGTGTTTGGCTCAATTGCATACTATCATGTGAAAGAGTCAAAATTGGATCCGAGAGCAAAGAAGGCTATATTTATGGGGATTACTTCTGGAGTCAAAGGATACCGCTTATGGTGTCCAGAGACAAGGAATATTATATTCAATTGCTTTCTTTCCCTTCGGGAGATTGGCCAATTTCCATGTATGATTCTGATGAAGGGACTGCATTTCTTCATTCATGGCAATCCTCCACTTATCTTCTTCTGAACTTTGGATTGCGTCTTTATAAGTGGTAGGAACACCATCAGCTACAATTGAGGTTGCACAAGCAACCGTCTCTATAAGACGAACAGGTTTCGTTATTGTCCTTTTTGGCCTGCTGGTTGCTATTGATTCAAGTTGTTGTCGAGGTTCCTGAGTTGGAATCTCCCTTTCTACTGGCTCTTCTTCCAGAGGGTAATCTTCATGAGTTTCCTCCTCTGCTTCTTGTGTAGGAAAAATAAATTTTCCCTCAAACTCCACCTGCTTTGATGCACCACCAGTTTGTTTGACATCTTCAACTGTCATCTTATTTGTTATGGTAGATTCATCAAAGGTAACATCTCTGCTGAATATAATATTCCTTGTCTCTGGACACCATAAGCGGTATCCTTTGACTCCAGAAGTAATCCCCATAAATATAGCCTTCTTTGCTCTCGGATCCAATTTTGACTCTTTCACATGATAGTATGCAATTGAGCCAAACACGTGCAAAGAATCATAATCTACAGCAGGTTTTCCATACCATTTTTCAAATGGTGTCTTGCCATCAATAGCAGCAGATGGTAGACGATTAATGAGGTGGCATGCATATGTAATTGCCTCAGCCCAAAATTCTTTGCCCAAGCCAGCATTGGACAACATACACCGTACCTTCTCCAGTAAAGTCCGGTTCATACGTTCTGCCACTCCATTCTGTTGTGGTGTATTTCTGACAGTGAAGTGTCGGACGATGCCATCATTTTCACAGACCTTATTGAAATGATCATTTTTGTATTCACCTCCATTGTCTGTGCGAATACACTTGATCCTCCTGCCTGTTTGATTCTCCACCATCGTTTTCCATTTGAGAAAAATTCCCAACACTTCATCTTTCCTCTTCATTGTATACACCCACACTCTTCGGGAAAAATCATCAACAAAGGTTACAAAATAGTGCTTCCCACCCAATGAAGGTGTTTTGGAAGCACCCCAAACATCAGAGTGTACATAATCCAAGATGCCTTTAGTATTATGGATCGCTATACCAAATTTAACCCTTGTCTGTTTCCCTTTGACACAATGCTCGCAAAACTCCAAGTTGCAAGTCTTTACGCCTTTTAACAATCCTTGATTAGATAAAGCTTTCAAGGATTTCCCTCCAGCATGTCCCAAGCGCATGTGCCATAGCCTGGTTGCTTCTGCCTATTTGTCATCACTGGATGTCACTATTGTTGTCCCAATAACTGTGCTACCACGATAGCAGTACATGTTATTATTCTTCCGATTGGCCTTCATTACCACTAGTGCACCGGAGCATATTCTCATCACTCCATTTTCGGCAATGATTTTGAACCCTTTTGATTCTAGGGCTCCCACAGAGATGAGATTCTTCTTCAAACCCGGTACATATCGAACATCTGTTAATGTTCTGATCATTCCATCATGGCTCCTTAATCTTATTGAACCAATGCCATATGAGGTAAGAGGGCTGTTATCCGCTGTGTGGATGACTCCATATTCTCCTTCTTGAAAATTCACGAACCAGTCCTTGTTGGGACACATATGGTAGCTACAAGCCGAGTCCATCAACCATATGTCTGATGATGTTGATAACTCTGTTGTAACTAATGAGAAGTCTGAATCATCACAATCAGCTACATTTGAATCCATAATGGCCTTTCCATTGTTATGTCTGGCCTTATTCTTCAACTTCGGACAGTCTTTCTTCCAGTGCCCCTTTTCTCGACAAAAGGCACATTCATCTTTGCTGGGTCTAGATCTCGACTTGGATCTTCCCTTCTTAGTCCTCGTTTGATTTTGAGGACGACCCCTCACAATTAGTGCTTCTCCTTCTCCGCCCTTCTGTTTTTCTCCCTTTCTTTGTTCATAGCTGTACAAAGCCGAACAAACTTCTCTGAGAGAAATTTCGTCATTTCCATGGAGTAGAGTAGTTTCAAGGTGCTCGTACTCATTAGGAAGTGACCCCAATAACATCAAGGCCAAGTCACCATCATCAAAAGTTGCATCCATATTTTGCAAATCTGTGACCAACTTATTGAAACTGGTGATATGTTCATTCATTGTGGTACCGGGAACATAGGTAAAGCGAAACAGTCTCTTCTTCATGTACAATTTATTTTGACTGTTTTTCTTCAAAAATTTATCCTCCAGTGCTTTCCATAATTTACTTGCAGAAGTTTCCTTTGTGTATGGATATTTCTGCTCTCTAGCAAGGTAGGATCGAATGGTACCGCAAGCAACACGATTGATAATTTTCCAATCTTCTTCTCCAATAACATCTGGCTTCTTTTCTTCAATGGCAAGATCTAGCCCTTGTTGAAAAAGAACATCTAGAACCTCGCCTTGCCACATCCCAAAATGTCCTGACCCGTCAAAAATTTCTACCGCAAATTTCGCATTTGACACAATTCTTGTCATAAGCGAAGATGCCAACGATGACGTATTATTGACACTTGATGTAGATTCTTCTTGTTTACTGTCTCCCATTTTGACACAAATATTATTTAGTAGCTGACGACACAAATCAAGATTATTTCCTTTCTGGTGTGGAAGATCAGACTAAGCTGCAACCACAGAGCATACTCAGATAGAACCTTGACTCAGTTACCAAGATAGATCTTTTCTGATGTGGAAGATCAGACTATGCTGCAACCACAGAGCATACTTAGACAGTACCTTGGCTCTGATACCAATTGTTGCGGAAGCCAAATGTATATGTGGAAGATCAGACTATGCTGCAACCACAGAGCATACTTAGACAGTACCTTGGCTCTGATACCAATTGTTGCGGAAGCCAAATGTATATAGTGTGAATGAGTCACAACTACTATACCAAAAATTATGACAACCACTAAATAATAAACAAGACAATAAGACAACAATAAAAGAACACCAGAATTTACGAGGTTCGGCCAATTTTGCCTACTTCCTCGGACACAATCAATATTTTATTCCACTCCAAAATTACAAGTGAAATAATACTAAAGAGAGAAGATACAAATGCCTTAAGAAGATAAAAGGCAAATGAGAGGTGTATTTAAATCCTAAACATTAGGCCTCCTTTTATAGGGTGAAATTCTCATTCAAAATTGTCATCCACCGATGTGGTACTTTTGCCAATTTCAACAAATCTCCACCTTGGCAAAATTCCACATCTTCAATTTTCTCTCAATAACAAATTTTGGTTGTGTCTTCATCTTCAATCTTTAGTGTTCAACAATGTTGATCAAATCCAAACAATGTTGAAACTTGACCGCAGTCACCACTTTTGTCAGCATATCAGCAGGGTTCTCCGTAGTATGAATTTTCTTCACCGTGACTCCACCTTCTTCTATGATTTCTCGTACGAAATGATACCGAACATCAATGTGCTTCGTCCTTGCATGATAAACTTGGTTCTTCGCTAATTGAATAGCACTTTGACTATCACAAAAAATTGTAATATTTTTTTGTTCAATACCAAGCTCCTTTAGCAACCCCTGAAGCCAAATTGCCTCCTTCACAGCCTCCGTAATAGCCATGTACTCTGCCTCTGTTGTAGACAAAGCAACTGTTGACTGCAAAGTAGACTTCCAACTAACTGGTGCCTTTGCAAAAGTAAACACATAACCAGTAGTTGACCTTCGTTTGTCCAGATCACCCGCAAAATCTGAGTCACAATATCCAACTACAGACCGATTGCCTTCCTGCTCAAAAACTAACCCAACATCTACAGTACTATGAATATACCGTAGAATCCATTTCACAGCTTGCCAATGCTCCTTTCCTGGATTATGCATATATCTGCTAATAACTCCAACGGCTTGTGAAATGTCAGGTCTCGTACAAACCATTGCATACATCAAGCTACCAACAACATTTGCGTATGGTACCCTTGACATATACTCCTGTTCAGTTTCATCCTTTGGCGACATAGTAGTACTTAGCTTAAAATGGGGAGCAAGTGGCGTACTAATTGGCTTAGTCTTCTTATCTATGCCAAAACGCTTTAGTACTCTCTTCAAATATTCTTTCTGAGATAAACAGAGTTTCTTTGTACGTCTATCTCTTATTATCTCCATGCCAAGAATTTTCTTTGCCTCACCCAGATCCTTCATCTCGAACTCCTCCTTCAGTTGAATCTTCAACTTATCAATTTCTTCCGAATTCTTGGAAGTTATCAACATATCATCAACATATAGGAGAAGATATACAAAGGAACCATCATTAAGTTTGCGCAAATACACACAATGATCGTATTTGCTTCTCTTGTACCCTTGCCGCAACATAAACTTGTCAAATCGCTTGTACCATTGTCTAGAAGATTGTTTCAATCCGTACAACGATTTTTCAAGTTTGCATACTATATTTTCTTTTCCAGCAACTTTGAATCCTTCTGGCTGAGTCATGTAGATTTCCTCCTCCAAGTTTCCATGTAAAAACGCAGTTTTTACATCCATCTGAACTAGTTCCAAATCCAACTGTGCTACCAAAGCCAACATAATTCTAATGGAGGAATGTTTTACAACTGGAGAAAATACTTCATTGTAATCAATTCCCTCCTTTTGAGCATATCCTTTGGCCACCAATCTTGCTTTGTAGCGAACATCTTCTTGGTTAGGAAATCCTTCTTTCTTTGCAAATACCCATTTGCACCCAATTGCTTTCTTTCCCTTCGGGAGATTGGCCAATTTCCATGTATGATTCTGATGAAGGGACTGCATTTCTTCATTCATGGCAATCCTCCACTTATCTTCTTCTGAACTTTGGATTGCGTCTTTATAAGTGGTAGGAACACCATCAGCTACAATTGAGGTTGCACAAGCAACCGTCTCTATAAGACGAACAGGTTTCGTTATTGTCCTTTTTGGCCTGCTGGTTGCTATTGATTCAAGTTGTTGTCGAGGTTCCTGAGTTGGAATCTCCCTTTCTACTGGCTCTTCTTCCAGAGGGTAATCTTCATGAGTTTCCTCCTCTGCTTCTTGTGTAGGAAAAATAAATTTTCCCTCAAACTCCACCTGCTTTGATGCACCACCAGTTTGTTTGACATCTTCAACTGTCATCTTATTTGTTATGGTAGATTCATCAAAGGTAACATCTCTGCTGAATATAATATTCCTTGTCTCTGGACACCATAAGCGGTATCCTTTGACTCCAGAAGTAATCCCCATAAATATAGCCTTCTTTGCTCTCGGATCCAATTTTGACTCTTTCACATGATAGTATGCAATTGAGCCAAACACGTGCAAAGAATCATAATCTACAGCAGGTTTTCCATACCATTTTTCAAATGGTGTCTTGCCATCAATAGCAGCAGATGGTAGACGATTAATGAGGTGGCATGCATATGTAATTGCCTCAGCCCAAAATTCTTTGCCCAAGCCAGCATTGGACAACATACACCGTACCTTCTCCAGTAAAGTCCGGTTCATACGTTCTGCCACTCCATTCTGTTGTGGTGTATTTCTGACAGTGAAGTGTCGGACGATGCCATCATTTTCACAGACCTTATTGAAATGATCATTTTTGTATTCACCTCCATTGTCTGTGCGAATACACTTGATCCTCCTGCCTGTTTGATTCTCCACCATCGTTTTCCATTTGAGAAAAATTCCCAACACTTCATCTTTCCTCTTCATTGTATACACCCACACTCTTCGGGAAAAATCATCAACAAAGGTTACAAAATAGTGCTTCCCACCCAATGAAGGTGTTTTGGAAGCACCCCAAACATCAGAGTGTACATAATCCAAAATGCCTTTAGTATTATGGATCGCTATACCAAATTTAACCCTTGTCTGTTTCCCTTTGACACAATGCTCGCAAAACTCCAAGTTGCAAGTCTTTACGCCTTTTAACAATCCTTGATTAGATAAAGCTTTCAAGGATTTTCCTCCAGCATGTCCCAAGCGCATGTGCCATAGCCTGGTTGCTTCTGCCTCTTTGTCATCACTGGATGTCACTGTTGCTGTCCCAATAACTGTGCTACCACGATAGCAGTACATGTTATTGTTCTTCCGATTGGCCTTCATTACCACTAGTGCACCGGAGCATATTCTCATCACTCCATTTTCTGCAATGATTTTGAACCCTTTTGATTCTAGGGCTCCCACAGAGATGAGATTCTTCTTCAAACCCGGTACATATCGAACATCTGTTAATGTTCTGATCATTCCATCATGGCTCCTTAATCTTATTGAACCAATGCCATATGAGGTAAGAGGGCTGTTATCCGCTGTGTGGATGACTCCATATTCTCCTTCTTGAAAATTCACGAACCAGTCCTTGTTGGGACACATATGGTAGCTACAAGCCGAGTCCATCAACCATATGTCTGATGATGTTGATAACTCTGTTGTAACTAATGAGAAGTCTGAATCATCACAATCAGCTACATTTGAATCCATAATGGCCTTTCCATTGTTATGTCTGGCCTTATTCTTCAACTTCGGACAGTCTTTCTTCCAGTGCCCCTTTTCTCGACAAAAGGCACATTCATCTTTGCTGGGTCTAGATCTCGACTTGGATCTTCCCTTCTTAGTCCTCGTTTGATTTTGAGGACGACCCCTCACAATTAGTGCTTCTTCTTCTCCGCCCTTCTGTTTTTCTCCCTTTCTTTGTTCATAGCTGTACAAAGCTGAACAAACTTCTCTGAGAGAAATTTCGTCATTTCCATGGAGTAGAGTAGTTTCAAGGTGCTCGTACTCATTAGGAAGTGACCCCAATAACATCAAGGCCAAGTCACCATCATCAAAAGTTGCATCCATATTTTGCAAATCTGTGACCAACTTATTGAAACTGGTGATATGTTCATTCATTGTGGTACCAGGAACATAGGTAAAGCGAAACAGTCTCTTCTTCATGTACAATTTATTTTGACTGTTTTTCTTCAAAAATTTATCCTCCAGTGCTTTCCATAATTTACTTGCAGAAGTTTCCTTTGTGTATGGATATTTCTGCTCTCTAGCAAGGTAGGATCGAATGGTACCGCAAGCAACACGATTGATAATTTTCCAATCTTCTTCTCCAATAACATCTGGCTTCTTTTCTTCAATGGCAAGATCTAGCCCTTGTTGAAAAAGAACATCTAGAACCTCGCCTTGCCACATCCCAAAATGTCCTGACCCGTCAAAAATTTCTACCGCAAATTTCGCATTTGACACAATTCTTGTCATAAGCGAAGATGCCAACGATGACGTATTATTGACACTTGATGTAGATTCTTCTTGTTTATTGTCTTCCATTTTGACACAAATATTATTTAGTAGCTGACGACACAAATCAAGATTATTTCCTTTCTGGTGTGGAAGATCAGACTAAGCTGCAACCACAGAGCATACTCAGATAGAACCTTGACTCAGTTACCAAGATAGATCTTTTCTGATGTGGAAGATCAGACTATGCTGCAACCACAGAGCATACTTAGACAGTACCTTGGCTCTGATACCAATTGTTACCAATTGTTGCGGAAGCCAAATGTATATAGTGTGAATGAGTCACAATTGGATCCGAGAGCAAAGAAGGCTATATTTATGGAGATTACTTCTGGAGTCAAAGGATACCGCTTATGGTGTCCAGAGACAAGGAATATTATATTCAGCAGAGACAGGTGGTTAGTGAGTATTTATATAGCCGACCCCTAACTTGTTTGAGACTAAAACGTAGTAGTAGTGGTGGTTGTTGATGGTAGATGATGCACTGTTGAAGGGGAGGCCCGGTGCAACAGTAAAGTTGCTCCGTTGGTGATATGTAGGTCAAAATGGAAGGAGGTACAGTTGCTCTTTTTGGTGACATGTAGGCAGTAGCGTGGCCAGGAATTTTAACAAGGGGATTGAAAAAAACTACCTTTGCCAATATAAGGTGTCTTGTGTGATAAGAATGTGCCGTTGAGACTTAAGGGTAAGTTCTACAAGGTAGTGGTTAGACCGACTATGTTGTATGGGGCAGAGTGTTGGCCAGTCAAAATCTCCCATGTCCAGCAAATGAAAGTAGCTGAGATGAGGATGTTGAGATGGATGTGTGGGCATAATAGGTTGGATAAAATTAGGAATGAAGTTATTCGGGATAAGGTGGGAGTGGCCCCTGTGGAGGCTAAGATGCGTGAGGCGAGGTTGAGATGGTTCGGGCATGTTAAGAGGAGAAACACAGATGCCCCAGTCAGGAGATGTGAGAGGTTGGCCTTGGGAGGTGAGAGGAGGGTTAGAGATAGGCCAAAGAAGTCTTGGGAGAGGTGATCAGGCGGGACATGGTGCAACTTGAGCTAACCGAGGACATGACTCTAGATAGAAGGGTGCGGAGGTTGAAGATTAGGGTAGAAGGTTAATAGGTAGTCGTGCGTTTCTCGTTGACTTCTATAGTTCGATAGTATTAGTGCTAGTACGGTACCCTTTTTTCCTTAGTGTGCTATATTCGCATGTCTTGTTATGTTATTACTTGTCATCAGTAATTCCGTAGTTTGCTGGCAGTACTTCGTTCATATTCTCGTTTGCTGCCTTGGATTTAGTTTTCTAAATATATTGTCTTGCTATTACTTGTTATCGGTACCTCTTTCATATTCTCTGTTGCTATCTTCGATTTAGTTTTTTAATTAATTGTCTTGCTATTACTTGCTATCAGGGCTTCTTTCATCTTCTTTAGCCGAGGGTCTATCGTAAACAGTCTCTCTGCCCTGCCAGGGTAGGGGTAAGGCTGCGTACATCATACTTTTCCCAGACCCCACTTGTGGGATTATACTGGGTTGTTGTTGTTGTTGTTATTGAATCCCCTTGATAGTTAAGTGTATTTACTCACTGTGCAAGTTTGCATTTTTTTTCTGAATCACTCGGTAGAGATGCTCTTTTAGTGACCTATAAGTCATGGTTCAAGGTGTAGAAACAACCTCTTTGCAGAAATATATAAGGGGAAAGCAACATGGCTTGTAGCCTAGTGATACTGGTAGATTTTTCACGTAATCAGTGTGAGTTCGAAACTCACCATCCCCTTTCCCCTTTCAGTTCCCTCCCCCTCTCCCTATGTAATTATAAATAAAAAGGAGGAGGGGGGGTCAGCATAGGGTATAAGCTCACCTGCCCGTACTCTGGCACTAGTTGGGGAGCCCTGTTGCACGGGTTAAGTACTTTAGCTGCTGAATTGTTGAAAATAGAGAGGGATGTACAATAATAGGCAAGACCATGACTATAGGTGGTTTTGAATCACAATAGAAAATAGAGATGTGTCCTCTAGAATTTAGTAGGAATAGTGAGTTAAGCAACTCTGCCAGTGTGAAAAGTATAGCTGGTGATTAAGGAGGGTAGTAGTGAGTTGACTGCCACCGTAAAAAATAGTCTAACGATGATGAATCCTTTGAGTACTATATTTGGACACAGATTCATAAAGATTACACTAGCTAATTTGGGATTGAGGTGTAGTTGATTATACAAAACCTTTAAATACTGTTGCCTTTCATGTGAAATAGATATCTTTATTGTTGTTTTCCCAAGAAAATGTAGGGAGCTTGAGTATTTTGCTCTATACTTGTTATTTTAGTACGTTCGACGAGGATGTTGACTCCCTTAGACTGACAACCTGAAACTTGTGTTCCTGGGGAACTTCAAGCACACGAGAATTGGATTTTATGTTCAGTAGTTGGGGAATGGGTATCAATAGACAATAGGTGCTTCGGGTCTTGAATAGTTTAAAAAATCTGTTTTAGGCCCATTAAACTGCTTGAACATCTCTGCCACAAGGCTCCCTATGGCTGGAAATACACTATTTTCTCTGCTGAGTTGATTCTTATATTACCAAAACATGGTTTCATCAGAAATGTGAGTGTGACTTACTATATCAGTTTTACCTGTCTGGGGTCCTGTGGATTTTGAGATCGTATACTGGTTGTCCATATTCTGAAAGTGAAGAGAGTTCTTTTTTCCTTTTGCTATCATATTATACATGCTGTTGCTAAATCTCACAATATATAACTTTCAGCCTCATATAGTGCTGGAAGTGGTCCTGGAGGCGGTCGAGAGATATTAGTACAGCATTTACTTGTCAAAGAAGATGACCAGAAGCTCTTACTTGAGCTTCTGAAAAGAACTGCAGAAGGTTAGTTTTCAAATTTTTTGCTTAATGAGAAAAGCTTCAGCAATATTTGGCTTCTTAAAATTAAGAAGCGAAGAGAAAATGAGAAAGATTAAATTTTCCTTGCTGTTATTCAAATGACATGATTAAATTTGAATACTGGTACATTAGTAAACAAATTTTATCTTGATGCTTGCACTTTCAGGTAAATTGCTGACCTAATTGCTTGTTATATTCAGGAGAGGATCTAAGTGATCTGGCCGTTCAGTATTCTCTTTGTCCATCAAAAGAAGAAGGGGGAATGCTTGGCTGGGTGAGAAAAGGGCAAATGGTATGCTTATGATTATGTCTTCAAAAGTATCATTCTTCTTTTTCTCCCTGACTGGGCTTCTGATTAACGGGAATCAAAATTTTCTCATGACACTATATTTCTGGAATGTAATCTTTCATACTCACAGGCATTTAGATGATAGCAACAAAATTATACATATGCTGTCTTACAAACATTTATATGGAGATTTGACCTTTCTTATAATTTTTTAATTTCCAACTATACTCCCTTGCTGTTTTTGTTATTTATATCCTATTTAGTACTTCTCTATCTTTTCTTTATTAGAAGCTGCATTTCGGTCACATGGAGGCCCAGACTTAGTTGACTTGATTTATTTGTTTTGCACGTGGTTGTGATGTATTTTCACTGTTAAAATTATAAGGTACCAGAATTCGAAGAAGCTGCATTTGGTGCACCACTGAATAAGGTTGTAAAGTGTAAAACTAAGTTTGGATGGCATTTATTGCAAGTTCTATCTGAGAGGTAATCAAAGAAACCCTGCTTCACTTCAACAGCTCAAGAGCCTTGTCTCTTACTTGTTGTTAATGCTATGTGCAGGGAGGAATCTGTACTTGAACACATCCAACCAAACGAGTTTCATGTGAAGCTGCAAGATCCATCTTTCCTGGAAGAGGCTCAATTGATTGATGTTCGAGAACCAGAGGAAGTGTATGAGCTCATTTTTTTCATATATTTTGAATACTCACTTGCAGCTTTTCTATCTTGAAGTTTTTTTTTTTAAGTTAAAGAGCATACCCGACTTTACATAGAAAAGCATCCCAGGAACTTCCCATGAAAATGTATACAACATGGTTACACTATTCATTTCTTCTTTGTGTGTTTGTGACAGGGCCCAGGCTTCTTTACCAGGATTTCAGGTTCTTCCCCTTCGCCAATTTGGAAGCTGGGGACCAGAAATAACAACTAAGTTTGATCCTCAAAAGGACACATATGTCTTGGTTAGTGCATGTTCTTCACTCAGACTGAAGTTGAGACGTTAATTTGATTTTTATCTTCAGGCATGTCTGTAATGGTGGTGGACATGCCTATCAATATATATATGTGTGTGTTTTGTGTGGTGCACGCGCGGGCTTTTGGGGACTATGAACTTCTACGAATCATATCTTAGAAGATGAAAAGTTATTTACTTGTAGCTAATATCGTAGAAAATCTCTCTCCAAATCATTTCACTTTCTTCCTTACTCCTTATAATTGAAACTTTATGACCGTCTACCGTACAACTACTGTTTCATTCCCTTCTTCCCACTTCTCATTTCAGTGAGAGGTTTATGAGTTGCATTTTCATCTTTTCCTTGTTTCTTTCGTGTCTTGATTTATAAATATCTATGCATATTGATTGATATCGGTCGCTTTGGTTTTCTTAATATCTTGTTGTTGTTACTACTCGTGGCCAATGCTTCTTTTCATCTACTCCCTAGCCGAGGATCTATCGGAAATAACCTCTCTGCCCTCCCCGGGTAGGGGTAAGGTTTGCGTACACATTACCCTCCCCATACCCCACTTGTGGGAACTTACTGGGTTTTTTTTTTTTTTTGTTGTTGTTGTTGTTGTTGTTGTTGTTGTTGTTATGCATAAGCATTAGGTCCAATACACATATCATGGTTACTTTGTGGAATGGGGACATATACAGGATATGCTATAACATTGACAACAAAGTTATCATGACACATGCGAAGGTAGCATGCCAGATAGGCTTCTTTACATGGCTTAGAAGTAGGTTTCTGTTCCTTGAGCCTTAAGATAAGAGTTTCTCCCTTAAACAGAAGCGTTGAACTCAAGATACTGACTGCTTATTTTGTAAATTGACATGATAAATTATAATAGAAAATTATGAGCGATAGATGTTTGGATATTGATAATCCAAAATTATGTTTCTGTTTCTCTTCTCAAAAACTTTATTTATGTCTGTTATGCAGTGTCATCATGGCATGAGATCACTACAAGTCGCCAAGTGGTTGCAGACACAGGTAGGATCTTTATCTTCACATTTGTAATTAGGAGTAATGTCAAGAGATAAACATGTCCTACCTTTAATGGAACATTTTTGTGTTTCTATTATTCTTCTAAGATGCAAGGCATATATTGGAACATTTGTCTCTCATATCCGTAGATGAAGATGGTAGCTCTGCTTGTTAATCGTACTTTTTGGGTGATGCTTCCATGTCTTTATGTAGCTTGCCATCTCAAAAAGTAATTCTCGGGTGGAGAGGGTCTTTAAACCTGTCATTTTTTCGCTCTTCTCATGTTGACTTCAAGGCGTACTTGTGTAGGTAGTGGTGTATTAGGGAAAAGCTGGGGTTTGGGTTGGAGGATAAAGTTTACAGAAACATCTCTCCAATTGAATGAACAAAACAGTCTAAATACCTGTTTCTAGAATTATTTATTTTCACGGCATATACTTACGAAAAGTAGGTCATTCTAAGAGATGCTGCTTTTAGTACCTTAATATAATGTCGAACCTACTGCTAGCCAAGTGCATAGCCTTTTGGCAACTTGTCATGAATGCAAAAGCTATTAACGTACTAATTGATTTTCCTTCGGAAAGGAATTTGACTTAACAAGCTTTTCTTACACCAGTTCACCTAAGAGGAAGAAAAGGACAGGCTATGTAGGAATTAGTATATCAGCTTCTGATTATATCACATATAGCAGGTGTATTTTGTTGGTATAAAATCCCACCTCTAGAGGCCTTTGCTATTTCATCCAATATACCCCAAAATGCATTACATTTGTGCATCACATGCTGTGACATTGATCATAATGCAGAAGGCAGGCTATACTGCAATTCTGTCGTTATACATCGTCTATTGCTGAATCTTACAACTGTTGCCTCTTTACGTTCTTTTTTAATTTTTGAATCCCAGGGATTCAGGAAAGTATTTAACATTGCTGGAGGAATCAACGAATATGCTGTCAAAGTTGATCCATCGATCCCAACTTACTGAAGCTGGTTCTCTTCTAGCTCTCATTACCTTCCGCTCCTGGATCCTTTACGTCAGAGGTCACGGTCTTTTCCCTTGGTGTTGGAGCTCTTTCTCCTGTCAACTCACCTGGTGACAGAGCTCAGTTGGTCACCACACCATTTTGTTTCCGATTGTCCAACAATTTTCGCTCAAACAGACAGCTTTTCTAGGGATAAATGGCAGATCTTTCTCGAGAATTCAGATTGACGTGAAAGTTTTGGCACCTTGATGCCAGGACACATTTTTGCACTATCAAACATTAAATCATGCAATATGCAATGACTTTATTCTGAACTGCATATTTTGTTACAATTTCTTGTAGCAAGGATTATAAACTTTAAGTTCTGCAGTTACAGTTGGCTCAAGTTGTACAACAGATTACTCACCTAGAGACTACTAGGGATCCAATTCCCTTGTTTTTTCCCCTACCAATGTTCGGTATCCACTTTGAGGCCCCTATCAATTATGATTCGCTCCTATACTAGGATTTTTTACATTTTCAAGGCTCGAATCAGAGACATCCTAGTTAAGGATGAAAGGATTCTATATCGTATTCCCTTGTATTATGCAACATAGGCATCTTTTTTGTAGAGAACTAATTTTGGTTCAGGAGCATCTTTTTCTTGAGCGGTTCAAAATAGTGAATTTCGAAAAATAAACTATATGCTAAGCACAAAGCATAATATTATAGGCAGTTGAAGTGTAATTTCCAAAAGCTCATTCAAAAAAGAAATTAAGAAGTTGCTGACCATGAATCTAAGTTTTGTAATTGAATTACAAATCATAATATAATCCATGCCATATATTAGCATATGTTAGCTATAGAGAATCCTTTAAAAAAAAATTGTAATTAATTTTATTCCCCGCTAATAAAAAGTCCCAAACTTGATTACTCCTACACAAGTTTTTCAACAACACATTTGGAAATTTATAGGAAAGAAATTAAACTTAAAAAGTAATTAAGAAAAAGAAAAAAATAAAATCTCTCGAATTTAATTGTTTAGTCCTACAATCTCTCACAATCAATCCTAAAACAATTACCTCATCACTCCAACACCCCTAACCTTCCTTTTTTGTGTTTGTGAAAAACTACACCATTAGTGGAACTCTTTCTCTAACAAATCTTTTTCTTTTTCTTTTTGACTCCCTTCAAACCCCCATTTTTCCCTTTCTTGCTCTCCCTTTGGGCCACCCCATTCTCCATTCATTCCTTCATTTCTAACCTTTCCCTTCCTTCTCCTTGATTTCTCTATAGATAAAAATAAATAAAAAACATTATAAAAAAAGTAGTTTGGATTTTTTCTTTGCATTTTGTCCCAATGGGGGGTTGTTGCTCAAAGGCAGAGTCTGATCCTGCACAAAATTCTAATGAAGAAATTGCACAATCATATTCAAAACAAGGAGAATCACATGCAGGTAATCTTAATTTACATTATTTTCAAGCAATATCGCCCTATTACATGTATATAATTATATTAACACACGCATATAAACACAACACAATATATTATGCTAATAGTTTTCAACGAAATAGTGTCGGATGACATTTTTGTTACAAACATAAAACATACAAACACATACATGCATGCGTAGCACGCACGTATGTGCATGCACAAAAATGTATATGCGTGTACAAAAAGAAACGACACCCCGGTACACTAAACTCCCGTTATGCGCTGGGCCTGGGGAGAGCAGGACCATAAGGGTCTATTGTATGCGGTCTTACCTTGCATATCTGCAAGAGACCGTTTCCACGGCTCAAACCCATGATCTCCTGGTCACATGACAACAACTTTACCAGTTATGTCAAGGTTTCCCTTCGTGCGTGTGCATACACAATAACACAAAAATGCATATGCGTGTATACACATATTATATTATATTGATATTTTTCCGACGAAGCAGTGTCTGATGACATCTGGTGTTATTACATGCAGGAAATCATGACATGCAAGGTTCCACCACACCATCAAAGATTCCACCTCATGCATCACCAAACCATTCATCAAAACCATCTAAAGCAGCCCCAATAGGGCCAGTTTTAGGTAGGCCAATGGAGGACATAAAGGCAACATATACACTAGGAAAAGAGCTAGGAAGAGGTCAATTTGGTGTGACACATTTATGTACACATAAACAAACAGGAGAACAATTTGCATGCAAAACAATTGCCAAAAGAAAATTGGTAAATAAAGAGGATATTGAGGATGTAAGAAGGGAAGTGCAAATAATGCACCATTTGACAGAACAACCAAATATTGTGGAACTTAAAGGGGCATATGAGGACAAACATTCTGTGCATTTGGTTATGGAATTGTGTGCTGGAGGTGAACTTTTTGATAGGATTATTGCTAAAGGACATTATACAGAAAGAGCAGCTGCTTCATTGTTAAGAACAATTGTGCAAATTGTACATACTTGTCATTCAATGGGAGTTATTCATAGAGATCTTAAACCTGAAAATTTCCTCCTCCTTAGCAAAGATGAAGATGCACCTCTCAAAGCTACTGATTTTGGTCTTTCTGTGTTTTACAAGCAAGGTAACAAGATCTACTTCCTCTCCTTTCGTTTCATTTGGCACGGAGTTTAAGAAGAAAAAAAGACTTTTAACGAACGTTGAGATTCTTAGCCCGAAGATATTACGACAACATACTTAATGTAATCTTACAAGCGGGGTACGTGGAGGATTTTGTGTACGCAGACCTTATCCTTATCTTGTGAAGATAGAAAAGTTGTTTCCGGTAGACCCTCGGCTCAAGGAAAGTATAAACGTAGAAAAAAAGAGCAGCCTGGTGCACTAAGCTCCCGCTATACGTGGGGTTCGGAGAAGGGTCGGACCACAAGGGTCTATTGTACGTAGCCTTACCCTGCACTTTTGCAAGAGGCTGTTTCCACAACTCGAACCCATGACCTCCTGGTCACATAGCAACAACTTTAACAGTTACGCTAAGGTTCCCCTTCAAAGCCTAAACATAGCAATTTTGTAAAAGAGATATTGTAGTAGAGAAGCCATAAAAAGAGAAGCAGTAACCACAAAAAAAAAAAAAGATAATTAGCCCAAACAATTATGTGTTCAAAATTTAATACTTGTTGAAATTTTAGTGATTTTTTACTTATATCTATGTTCTATGTCGAAATTTTGGGGTCAGTTGAATTCATAAAAAGACGTTGCATCCACCTCTATTTGATACAAAAGCTAAACATATAGTTTTTCGGTATGTTATAAAATAAAATTCTACTCTCTTTTATTATGCTTAGTTTAATTTTTGATTTTTTTTCTTCTTATTTCTCAGGAGATGTGTTTAAAGACATAGTGGGCAGTGCATATTACATAGCACCTGAAGTGTTGAAGAGAAGATATGGTCCAGAAGTTGATATTTGGAGTATTGGTGTTATGTTATATATTCTTCTTTGTGGTGTTCCTCCTTTTTGGGCAGGTAAATCATATTTAATGACAATATAAAGATATTTTACGCTATCAGTGAAGTTTAACAAATGATAGCAAATTAGTAAGTATGTATCAATTTTATAAAATTTACACTTAATGCTGATTATCTAATTGTGTGAATATTTTTTAATATGTTTCAGAATCTGAAAATGGAATATTTAATGCAATATTGAGGGGACATGTTGATTTTTCAAGTGACCCTTGGCCTTCAATTTCTTCTGGAGCGAAGGATCTTGTTAGGAAGATGTTAAATTCAGACCCAAGTCAGAGGTTGACAGCACTTCAAGTCCTAAGTAAGTTTATTTTATTAGTACATTGTAAGTAATTTTTTTCCAATAAAAATAAAAAAATACTTAATTTGGAGGATTAGTTACATGTTGTTATACTACGTCAATTTAAGTTTATAGTATAAAAATAACTATAAGTTATCGGCAGTGGCTGAGCCACTTTAGTATGAGGGGTGTCAATTGACACTCTATCGTTAGAAAACTATATTGGGTATTTAGGTCCTTACTTTTATGTATATAGACTATATGTTAAATCTCGTTAACTTCTTTATTATATTTTGGCGCCCTTTAATTAAATTCCTGACTCCACTACCGATTATCTAAGTGTGCATTTATATGTATATGAAGATCATCCATGGATAAAGGAGGATGGAGAAGCACCAGATACACCACTTGACAATGCTGTTCTCAATAAGCTCAAAAACTTTAGAGCTATGAACAAGTTCAAGAAAGTTGCTCTTCGGGTAAAGAATTTTTACACTATCAGTATGATTAACCTGTTACATATAGCAGGTTAATTACTCTATTTCCCCGACAAATTATGCTTGTTAATTGTTACTCCCTTTGTCCCAATTTATATGACATTTTTCACTTTTCGAAAGTCAAACAAGAAAATTTTTTACCGCAATTTATTCATATACTTTTTAAATATTTTAAATTATTATTAATTATTGTGACTTATAATACTTTTTATGTAGTTTCTAAATATGTAAATTATTTTTTAACTTAAAGATTGTATGTCCGAATTCACGGTCAAAATAAAAAAGTTTAACTCTCGAAATTCGAACAGTGTCACATAAATTAGGATGGAGGGAGTAATATAAACAATTACGACCTATTATTGTAGGTAACTTAACCTGATGGTGTGAAATTAGACACCGTCGATGAAAAGTATAAATTCATTAAAATATTTAATTGGAGAAATTAGTGCAGGTAATTGCAGGGTGCCTCTCTGAAGAAGAAATTATGGGATTGAAGCAGATGTTCAGAGGCATGGATACTGATAATAGTGGCACAATAACACTTGAGGAATTAAAGCAAGGATTAGCCAAACAAGGGAACAAATTATCAGATTATGAAATCAAACAATTAATGGAAGCTGTAAGTTCTCTAAATTCACATAATTTTTCAAAAATGAAAAAGTTTTTTAATATTAAAACATGTTTTTTTTTTTTAAATTTCGTCCATTATAATAATTGAAGAGGAGCCTCGGAGTAACGGTAAAGTTATCTCCATGTGACCTATAGGTCACGGTCTCAAGCCGTAAAATCAGCCATTGATGTTTTCTCGGACCCTGCATGAATGCAGTATGCTTCGTGCATCGGACTTCCCCGTCCACTATAACAATTACTTTAATGTGACAATGAATATGTTTGTGACCTTTAGTGATTATTTTGTAAATATTTTTTTAAAAAAATTGAACCAAATTAGAATTTCTTCTATTTTGGAAGATTTGTATCTTGCTTTTTTTTTTTTTAAAAAAAAAAAAAAAAAAAACTTATAAAGCTAATTATTGTGATTGTATATATTTTGAAATAATTAGGCTGATGCTGATGGAAATGGGACAATTGATTATGAAGAATTCATCACAGCAACAATGCACATGAATAGAATGGACAGAGAAGAACATCTTTACAAAGCTTTCCAATACTTTGATAAGGATAAAAGCGGGTAAGTACGATATGATTGTGTAAATATTTTTTAGCACTGTCAGTATTGCGCTGTTGTTGCAAATTGTGTTCAACTTTATCTTATAATATAATTTTTTTTTATTGATCAGGTATATTACAATGGAAGAGTTAGAGCAGGCTTTACGAGAATTTGGTATGAATGATGCAAAGGATATAAAAGAAATTATCTCCGAAGTTGACTCTGACAATGTAAGTCAAATATACATACATTTCCAAAAATATTCCACAAAATTTTTATTGAGAAATTATATATAGATGATTCATATAGACTAGTAAGCTTAGACTAGTTGATTAATTGACTATAATCATTATATCAATTCATCTTCCTTTATATTGTTTACAAGTCTAATAAAACATAACAAATATAAGGGTAATTAAGTGATTATAATTCCAATTATTTATAGTCTTTATTTTACAAATACATATACAAAAAAGTAAGGTAATTTTTTTTCTTTTTTTGCAGGATGGTCGTATAAATTATGATGAGTTTGTTGCTATGATGAAGAAGGGAAATCCAGAAGCAGCAACAAATGCAAAGAAACGAAGGGAGGTTTTCGTCGAGTAAATTATTGTTGTTATTGTTATTGTTGTTGATATCAGAAATTTCGAAAAAAATAATTAAAAAGAATTAACACTATATTGGTGTCTTCATTGAGGGGAGGGAGACCAAATTTCAAGAGAGTTTCAAAATTATAGATGCTCTTGTATATTAATTAAGATGTTAAATAAAATACAATGGAAAAGAAAAATAAGATAGTAGAATTGAGGGATGTATAGTTGGGGTTTGAGAGTAATTTTTTTTTTTTTTTTTTTTATTTTTAAATCCATGGTTGTTTTTGAGTTGGAAACAATGGGTTCTTTAATGTATTATCTATATATAATATTATATATAAATACATGTGTATATATATTTTTTGTGCAATGTTAGAAATAGATACTAAGTGTTTTTAATCAATGACGTTTTGGATGTTATTAATTTGATGAATTACACATCAAGTTATTGTATCAGTTGTTACAAAGGGTAATATCTTTTTACCAATTGAGATCTCAAGATGTAACGTTTCTCTAAAGTATTACGTAAGTAGTTTTTTTCACTTTTAGCCCGTGCCAAAAACTATTTACATTCGGTAGCTGAAAAAGTGTATAAAATTTATATTATTTTTGTATTTAACATACAAAATGTATATATATATATATATATATATATATATATATATATATATATATATATATATATATATATATTTTGTATTTTCGACTATTATTTTGAGAGCGGCCAAACAATATCATTTTCCCTTAGGTAATTGATATGCAGCAGACGAAAATTATATTTCTTGTTGACATTCTCATGATCTATCAAAATTCAATGGAATAATATT
This sequence comes from Nicotiana tomentosiformis, assembly GCF_000390325.3. Classification (NCBI taxonomy): domain Eukaryota; kingdom Viridiplantae; phylum Streptophyta; class Magnoliopsida; order Solanales; family Solanaceae; genus Nicotiana; species Nicotiana tomentosiformis. The sequence continues at coordinate 134,187,071 of NC_090823.1, read as the reverse complement.
CACGCTAACTTAGAAAATAACAACAAAAAACAGATAAAATAATATGATAAGCAGGGGCGAGAGGGATTCCATGGGGCACGTGAACCCATGCTCTCCTCCCTAAATCATGTATAGTAATGTTATATGTTTTTAAAAATATTTAAATATATGATGTGATAGTTATTAAATATACCTCTCCAGGTGAGGTTGTGAGTTCAAATCTTACGTCAATCTTGTTGTTTTTTCCTTTTTTTTCTTCAAAAAGTAACGCCCACGGGAGATGGGCATGTCTGGTGTTATTTTTTGCGTATTAATTAAGTACTTTTTTTTTTGTTTATTCTTTCAAAATTTTCACACATTGAAATTCCTATTCTTCTTTTGTCGCTATGAGTTCAACTAATCTCAATATTTTCAACATGAAAAATAGATATAGATGTAAGAAAATTACTATTTAAAAAAAATTGAACTTATAATTCTAAAAGTGCAGTGGGTACGCAATCCTAAGAACTAAAGGTTGAACCCGTAAAATTTATATTCTAGATCCAACTCTTCTTAATAATGCACCCATCCTGCCAAAATCCTGGATCGATAAGTTGATAACTAATCAGTACAACGTGATCAATATACAAACCTAGAAATATGGATTAAAGTTTTTAACATTTTTGAATAATATTCTACTTATTGAACAACAAGGAAGACGTTTAGAAGTGGGATATTTCTAAGAAAATCCAATTCCAAAAAAGTTTTAAATCCATGCTAAGAAATATACAAATGCAAACTTATTTCAAGAGTTAACAGTCAAGTATTGAAATTTGAAATGCATTATTTTATGCGGTAAACTGCCAAAAGGGTGAAATTCCTCGGAAACAAACTTATTTTTATTGCATGTTAAATTATACTGATAATGTAAAAAATTCTTATATAAATAGTGTATATAACTTATATTTTTAATAAATTGAAGGAACTTTTTCTAAAAAGTTGGGAATGATGTGCATGCAATATAGTGTGAAAATAGCACGGGCTAACCAATTTTCGGACTGATAATCGAAAAATAATCAGCATTTGCAAAGTCATTGAAAAATAGTCACTGTTTTGCTGAAACACGGAAAGTTCCAACATAATATGCTGGATTAAGGAGCTCCTGTGTATAAACTTCCTACATATTATATTGGAACTCCAGAACACAAAAAGTTCCAGCATAATATGCTGGATTATGAAACTCCTTCGTTTAAACTTTCAGCATATTATGTTGGAATTCCAGCACATTATGAAATTTCAGCACACTATGTTGGAATCTCATACGTAGAAAATTCGAACTCCAACATATTATGCTGGAATATTTCCGAATTTTTAAGAATATTTTTTGTTCAGATTTTATGTTTACGACAATTATAGTGGTCATGATATATGCTATGTTGCTATGTTGATCCTCGATTTGCTGCTCTCTGGCTAAACATTCTTTTAACAAATATATACATAGACAAATAAATAAATAAATAAATAAATATGTAAATAATTAATAATTAGAGGCGTATATATATTATTATGGAATCCATGATTACCTCCTTCAAAGCCTTTTCAGCCATTTCTCTCCGATCTTTTCCTCTTTGTGCTTCATATGGAAAAACGAAAGGAGGTATGTTTTAGATTCAATGAAAACTTAAAGTTTTGTTTATATAAAAAAAATGCCATTTCCTCTCACCGCGTTCTTATTATTTTGAAGATATGTAACAAATCATTTTGACTTTTTTTAAAATGTATTTCTTTAAATTTTTTTCTTTGTTTAGATTGTTTGATCTTTAATGGAAATGATGGAGAAATTAAGTAAAAGTTCGAGATTGATTTAGAAGGAAAATGATTTTCATGAAGATATTGCAATTACGTTCTTATGAATTTTGCTTCTCCATATTGGCATTTATTTGTTAAAATATTCTGCATTTCTTTGTAATGTTTAGACTATTTAGTTAATTAAATGGAAGGAGAAAAAACGTTTTGAAAGAAAATGATCCTGATCAAGAGAGAGCAATTAATATCTTTTCAGTTTGTCATTGTAGTTGTTGAATTGTGCCACCATCCTATTTAAAATCTTAAACTATTAAACAAGTATTTTTATTTAGCCAATTATATCTTCAAACATATTTTTCATGTGCGAGTTTAATTCTTTTTGCATGGCCAAATACGTCAATTTTTTTTAATTTTAATAATGGGTGAAAATTAAAGTCAGGATCTCTGCATGTTCTAATATCACGTCCGTTCTATTTGTGAGATTCGAATCCTCTCCGATTATGCACATACAACTCCAACTTTCATCCCGAGGCGAATGTAGGATTTTAACCTTATGAGTTCTGGATTTTTAAACGAGTATTAATGACTGGATTCTAAATTTAATATTTGTATATATTTAGTCAAATTTTTAATACAAATACAATATTTGAGCAAAGCTACTGGGTTTGACCGAACTCGTAGCCCCGCTAGTGTATCCGCCCCTGCTTTCATCTATGTATTTCACCAAAGATAATAGACCTAGCTACTTCATATATATTTGCTGACCAAATGTTTATTCATATATTCTGTAGAAAAATGGTCCAACTTATGTCCCTCAATTTGGAGCATGGGATAACAAGGCTGCAGCAGGGGCCAATTCTGGTTATACAATGGAATTTTCCCAAGCTCGCGCCAACAAGCAGCAGCATCAGCAACACCAGCAGCATAAAAATGGTTTAGGTGCACGCCACGGATTGGCAAATGATCAGCAGCAGCAGCATAAAAATGGGTTAGGCGCACGCCACGGGTTGACAAATGATCAGGAATTTCCTGGCAAGAAACAAGAGGACCCTAGCAATATGGTAAGAATACTTAATTTGAATGACATATTCATTGACATATGGTAACTAAAAGTATTTTCATTCTGGTGCATTATGAGATTCTTGGCTGCACATTTTCCTGTAGTGATATAGTATTAGTGTACAGCTGCATGGTTTTAAAGGTTTCAATTGAATCCCTTTTGTCGAATGACTATCTTGCGCGTATAGGTAAAAGAAAAGTTATGTAAATTGTTGAATATCCTTAGCACAGGATTGTAGCAACATAGCGATAAAGGTGGCTCAAGAATTACTTCAGTTAGATCTTTAATAACCGAGTCTTCTAAAACTCTCCGCCACAAATCAAAGAATTGAATTACCTCGTTCTGGGACACCTTTTTTTCTTTGATAACTGTGGTGTATAAGCCAGTTTGCACGTATCTCAACTAATTCCACAGGATACCAACCACCTCCCATCAGCAACAGCTATCAGCCACAGCAGGGGAGCAGTGGGTATGCTTCCTACATTGAGATGAGGAGAAGGAGGGAAGAAGCAAGGGACTGAACGACAAAGCACAACTATATTGTAATATATTATAAGAAGGGACGACTATTAAACAACTATGCTACTATTCCCAAATATCAGATGAAGCAAACATTCTTTTGAGTGCCTTTGTTAGAATCCTTCACTTTGCAGCTGCTAATTCATTACCTGGTTTTGTTCTGACTAGTGGTGGAAGCAGAATTTCCGCTAAGGAGATCAAAAGAAAGAAAAAGTTAAAATATTAAAAGAGATCGTGGCAAGTGGGAATTGAACTAATGACTTTACAAAGGTTTTGAACCACCTTGACTCCTGAGCTATGCTTTTGGGCTATGTCAAAGGGATTTAAAATATAAAATATAGAGGTACAAATCGGACTTTGCCGTATATATATAGTGTAATTTTTCGGAGAACCCCTTCCGCCCCCAAAATCCACCCCTGATTGTGACCACATATGGCCCTGCACAATGAGAACCTCACAACATCCAAAATTGACAAATGACAATTAATGTAACTAGAAGTCAAATTCCCTATCTGAACTTATTTCCTCCTCAGCAGTTTCTCAAACAAATGCTGGTGGTTTATCATCTTTTTATGGTTTAATCATGCAATATATATTGTATTAGTAAAGATTTCCATAATCATCATTCATGTCACATAATGAATTTTACAAAAGATGTATTGATCTCTATCTCTGAGTTTCTAACTAAATGGTTTTCCAAATCTGTTGAAACTGCAGAAAAATGGATACAGGTCTGTACCTCAATTTGGAATGTGGGATCAACAAACTGGAGGTGCTGCCAGTTATACTGTCGAATTTTCTAAAGCTCGCGTCAACAGAAAGCAACACAAAAACAATGATCTTTTAGCGCGACCACCTAGCATCGATCATGAGCAGGAAGCTCTTAGGAAGCAACATGAAGATTCTTGCATGGTAAGACTTATTTACTAAACTCAGAAGCACATTTTTACATTGGTAAAATGATCTTCACTTTATGCAGTATAAGACTTTTAGAAACATACCTTTTAGTAACATAAGTACACAACCAAAGTGCGTAAGAGTTCAAGTTCTATCCAATGATGATGGTGCACAAAATATTTACACAATCAAATCACCTACTATAAGGTAATTATAGATAAATCTCTATGATAAAGTTTAATCAGTAACTTGATAAAAATGGTAACTAACCTACTTTTCTTTGTAAACTACAATGGTCGTGTATAAATTCTTATACTATTAGTGGATATAAATTAAATGTCAAGTGAATAATATGGCTTGTTGAGATATACTATCAATAGGGAAAATGTAGCTCTGTGGCATCTGGTGCAGGCGCAATTGCTACCTTCAACTCTAAAATATATACATATACAACAACAGTATAATCCCACAAAGTAGGGTCTGGGGAGGGTAAAATGTACGCAGACCTTACCCCGACCTTTGTGAAGGTAAAAAGACCGTTTCCGATAAACCTCGACTCAAGGAAAAATTAAAAAAGGCAGAAACAACAAGATAAAGAGATAAGGTGATAGAATAATCAAAGCGAAAGAAATAATATATAGCAAAAGAAATCTGCGGATAGGAAACTACCAAACGATACTATTATTAATGCTACCGGCATGAAAAGGGGACACGGATGCCTATCTACTAGGCATGCATACCCACCCAAAGTTTGTGCTCATGATCACAAAAGAATATGATTCCAATGATGTAAAATCCTGAATCCGTCTCTGTTTACCAATCAAGCATTATAAGACTCTTAATAAGAAACTTACCGAAGTGCATAATATGTATTTTTCTGATACACCAAATGCCTACTTGCCAAAGTATGTATCAATAGGGGGAAAATGTAGCTTTCTGACATCTGGTGTAGACATACTCAAACTCTAACATATATACATATATTTGAAAAAAATTCATATATACATACACAAACGAATTTCGTATTCATGTGCAACTATTAATATAAAATCCTGGATCCGCCTCTAAACTCCCGTGCTATCTTACCTATTTTTCTTTTGTTGGGTGCAGAGGAAAAAGAAGATGTTGGCATTTTGTTGCATTGGACCTTGATCTCCAATGTCCTAAGTACAGCTTCCTTTTGTAATAGTCTTGAAATGGCTATTTGATTCCCCTCCTATAGAGTTATCTCATGTTTCCAAAGTAATAGTATATATGAAAACACACCTCCTTACTTTATTGAGCTAGTGAAATCATGAAAAAATCTTAAATTATATAGAACTAATAATTGTATAATTTCTGAAATCTGTTACTAACATTCTGCATAAATGAGCCTCATTACATTATTTCGTTTTCTTTACATCACACCCTTTAGGGTACTGCCCTTACTCGGACTTTGCATGAACACGAGAGGCGTTGTGCATCGGACTGCCTTTTTTTATTGCAGTTATATGCCATAGTTGGTTACTAGCGTACAATCACAATTCAAACTATAGTGTCACGAGAAGAAGTGATTTCTTGACTACTGCTGTTCAGTTGATCTCTTTATCACTTCTATGCAGTTAGATTTTTTTTCTACTCTTTGCTAATTATGTAAAAGAAAAACAAATTTTTAATATGTGGAGTATTAAAGCTCACCTTGGTCAAACCTTTGAAGCAAGTTGGCACCATCACTAAAAGTTAGGATCGAGTATATAATAGTCATTGTTCATTTATATGTATTATATACCAAACATGATAAACCATCTTACTCGGTGAAATATAGCTCTACAGGGGCGACCTGAGAACACATATTGAGATATTGAACCACACTTGTCAATTACAGAGAAAAAAGAAAAGTACCAAACATGTGATCTCAGATTGACCCTGTTGAACACTTCCACTAGTTAGAGGATCCCCTGCCTCTCTTTTTACTTGTCAAAATTGGTAGGTTTATAGATTAGATATATAAAGAAATAAAGAATGGTTCTGAAATAGTGTAGTATTTCAACATTGTACTATCACTTAGTACTTTTAGGACAATAGTTTGAAAATCTTTGAGTTTTTTCTATCAAGTACAACTTTTGTACTTCATAATTATGCTACTTCATCGTTTTGTACTACAAGTTTACATTACTTCTATATTCAGAGGGGATGTAGAGATGTAATACTGGGTTCAATACTGAATCTAGTACCTTCAAAGTGAACCATAAATTTATGTTTAAAATTTTAGTAAAATTGTAACACATAGTATTATTGAACCCGTAATTTTAAAAATTCAATGGGTTCATGGCAAAAAATCTTCGGGGTTGAACTCATAGAACTTAAATCATGTGCCCGCGTTTATCTATGTTAGCACGTGGACCAAGTCCATAGCTAACAAATTTTAATTACTATTAATTTTTTCAAGTAATCAAAGATTAGAAAATATTTTTTTTAGCCCAAGTAAGGAAAACATTCCCAAAAAGTTTTTCTTAAGACTCTTTTCAATAGTATTTAGACAAGGTGGGTTGCTCCGATGGTAAGCACCCTCCACTTCCAACCAAGAGGTTGTGAGTTCGAGTCACCCCAAGAGTAAGGTGGGAGTTTTTGGAGGAAAGGATGCCGATGGTCATTTTGGAAACAACCTCTCTACCTCAGGGTAGGGATAAGGTCTGCGTACACACTACCCTCCCCAGACCCCACTAATGAAATTATTATACTGAGTTGTTATTATTGTCGTCGTCTTTTCAATAGTATTTTCTTGCACATGTTCATCAAGTTTTTTATTGATTTATCTCAGAGAAATTAAGTTCATTCAAAAGAATAATCTTAACTTTAAGAATAATCTAATCAATCATTAAATTCGCAAGAATCAATAATACTTGAAGTAAGTTGCATCTTAAAGATAACAATCTTGACTTGTCTAGTCAAGTTTTCTTGTTTGCTCATTGATAATTATCATTCATTTCTCGACTCTCAAATTTTCCTTGATCAGTTTGTTTGTTTAATTATCGTTGCACTACTCGTGATTTATAACAACCTCAACTCTAAAAATTATTCTATTGAATAGTGCTAAATAAGAATTTATTGAACATTGATTGAATCAATTCATGTAGAGACAGATATCTTTCTCTATCTTTGACGCAACACAAATTTAATTTTATGTTATGTTTTGTGCTCGTTATGTATTTTATTCTTTTTAAATTTATGTGAGTGTCAATACCAATTCTAGTAATATGGACTTTTATGTGCAGATTTAACTTGCAAATGTTAACAGTAATGGGGATGAAAATGATGTGTAAAAAATTAATTAAAGAATACTCCTCCGCAGAGGCGTACCTACGTGCAAGTTAGGGGGTTATCGGCAAAAATCATATATGTACACATACTATATTAAAAGTACAAAGCCCCCATTGAAATATTGATTGACTTTTTTATCCGTATATTTGATGTTGGATAAAATTGTAATTATTAATACTAATAATATTTTATGGAAAAAATCAAAATCTCCCGTTTTATTGCCTAGTTTGTTGGATACAATTTTTCCTCACTTAGGTTTTTAGGAGTCATTGTAGATTTAGAATTCTGCTACAAATTAAGATTTTTTTGGAAGTAAAGCCCAAAAAACTGCCCGTGGTTTTTTATTTATTTATTTTTAAATTTAGGATTTACTAATTTGTTCTGCGGGGAAAACATAAAACTGCCTTTTTTTGTATGTGTTTGATACAACTTTTCTTTATTTAGGTTTAGGTCATTTTCTTATTATTACTTTTAACTATTTTCTTTACGTTTATTGACCTTTGTCTCTCTTATTTGTTTAGGTTTAGGTTTAGCCGTTTAGGAGCCTTAACCAAAAATACAATTCTACATAAATATTGCCTTTGTGAACAATTTAGCATGAAAATAACTTCTATAGTGTGATTGTGGGATTGATAGATCAATTGTTGAGTCCAAATCAAAGTCTAACATATAAACTAATTACATATACTTTAATCTCAATTTAGAGCTGGTTGCCTCCAACCAAATCATCCGTACTAATCTTGCGTTCTTGATCAGGTTCGTAAAAATCGGGTCTTTTATTTTATTTTTGTTTGTTTTGTATCTTTTGTTTTCCTATGTTATGAACTAAAAGTTGACTCTTTTTTTTGTGTGTGTATATGAAACTCTTGTGTATCTTTCATATAGAATCTTTGTGACTTCAAAATATTGATATGTGAAAACGTATTGATTATAAAATCTATATGCTTGTTGGCTCTTTATTTGTTATGGTATATTAATTCATAAACGTCTATATATTCTCTAGATTCTTTGGAGCAGTAGAGTGAATATAGTATATGTATCTTTTTTCTTTTTCGTTTTTATTGGGTATGAAATATTCGGTGTGATTCTTTTTTATTGATCATGAAATCTTCTAATTACATGTCATATTTATTTTAGGTGTGTTTTAATATGATAAAAGGTCTTGTCAATAGACACCCTCAATTATAAGTGATAAGAGGATAGTGATTAATTGTGAAATCTTTAATGAACTTGACAATTCTCTTAGTACTTTCAACTTTATTCATCTACATTTTTTGTCAGCCGAATAAATAAGTGAAGTTAATATCGAAACAGTACTGTATAATGTAACGTTATTATATTTTGTATGAAATAGATTAAATCTTATAGAAATATTTTGTTACGGAAATAAAAGCGCAAAACTTGATGACGGGTATTAGAGGTAAAAATTTATTTTTCAATTGTCATATGGATAAAATTATATGCAATCACATATTAATTTCAAAGCATTTGGGTTATTGCCGATTGTTTTAGCTAGAGATGGAATTCTTATTTTACATTTGTTTATTATTTTGGATTGGTTAGTTTATTGATTAGAGATTGATTTTTTGCTTCGATTTTTTTTAAGAAGAAATCTACATGTGGACTAAGTGGTACCTTTTAAAAATAGATTTCACAGTGATAAATTTGTAATTTATTTTTCCCTTGATATTTAAGACTTTAAAATCAATTAAAGTTTTATTTTTAATTTCTGTTTCTTATTTGAACCAAGTTGAAAGTCCTGATATTTAGGTCTTTAAAATCAATTAAGTTTTATCTTCTATGAATTTTTTCTTTTTCGAATTATTTAATATAACTATAATACATTTCATATTAATTTTGTAAAAGATTCATCTCCACAGTAAATTTGAGTTCTTTCCAAATTTTTATTTCAAAGTATAAACACATTAGAAACCTTCAGGAAGGTTTTTATAAAGATAAGAAAGAAAGATATTTTTATATAAATTTTGTAATGATTCACAGGATACGTGTGAAGCACTAAATTATATCTATTTTATAATTTTTAAAAATTATAATCTGGAACAAATTTTCAATTGAATGTTAATTGACGATTGTAAACTTGTATTGGGGCATTTCCTCTTTTATTAGCTTTGACTCATTCCTAAGCTGTTTCCTAGAAAATTAATCTTTTTCCATTCCAGTATTAATACGATATTTACCTTTTGTGGTGAATTAAAAATCAAATAAATAAAAAACCTTTTTGCGGCGTTTTATTAGCTTTGACTCATTCTTAATCTGTTTCCTAGCAATTTTTTTTTTTTTTGGGGGATTTAACGAAGCAATTATAATTGTTGTGACCTTTTCTCTTGGTATTGCTTTGTGTTTACCCGAAAAACGGATAGAGTTGAATTTATATGCAGTTCTAAGGATACGTGGTATAACTTGGTACAAATAGAAAAATAAGTAGAAATATATTGATTATTGACTCTTTAAGAAATGAAATACAAACCAAATTGAATAGAAAGCTATTTTATGAACAAGCAAGATGAATCAATGCATAAAGCTCACGAGAGGATAATCTCTCCTGTACTTCTATGTTAATATGAATAGTATATGAATACGAGAGTGTATTAATGCCTTGATGTTCCATGCCTTACAGAACTAATAGTCATCCCTCTTATATTGGAGAGATGCTACTTTGGATATAATTAAAAATACATAGTGGGAAACCTATGATAGAATAGTTTTTTTCTAATTTCCGCCGAGATTCTCTCTCCTTAGTGCGACTGTAACGGCTCTTGTCCATTGGCTCGATCTTGATCGGACTTGGTATTGGTTGATTTCCAGATTTAGAACCCGATATTGACTCGGACTGGATATTGACTCGGGATCCGGTATTGACTTGGGCTCGGTATTGGTCGGTCTTTGGCTCTCAAGCTCGATAACGCTGCTTTGCATCATAGTTCGATTTGGATTCGAGCTCGGTAATGACTTCGAGTTCGGTATTTGGTCGGTCCCAGAAATTTAAGCTCGGTAACCTGGCTTCGGATCTTATACCTAATATTATGAAGATGACCTTCGGTCCATTATGTTCCAATTTTGACTAATCATACGAAGGTTGAAACCGGTTTTGACCGTATACAGATAGTTTCCTCGTTTCTCGGGAAGAATGTGGCGAGAAACGATATGATTTTCAAGCGGTATGACTCGATGCAAACTAACGTTTGCATCGAGTCCGACCATAACGTACGTGATAGATGTCTCGTCGGTTCAGTTTACCAAGGTATTAAATGCGTGTTAGACGATGGTCGGCCATTGTTGACACTGAACCATCATTGCCAACCCTATAAATAACCCCTCATTTTACCACTTCTTACTTTTATATCTCCAAATCTTCTAAGTTCCCTTTCGCATCTTCTGAGTTCATTTGTAAATTTTGTGATTTTCATTGCAAAATCCCTCTTTAGAACACCAAATCTCGTCATCTTCCTTTATCTTCAATCTTCAAATCCCAATGGCGAAAACGTAAAAAATCGTTTCTCAAAAAGAAAAAGATTTTTCTTCACGGCCCGTCGGCGACAAAATACCGGTGGAGCCACGACCTGAGGAGTGTGTTTCCGGGGGGTGTGTTCTTACCTCCGATTTTAAAACCGACAAAGCCTTGTCGGTTCCTGATCGATGCGAGCCAGTATCGAGGTATATGTACTCGATAACCGAGGGCCATCTTGAACAGTTAAGGAAAGATTGTAATTGGGAGGACAAAGAAGTGATAATTCCGGCTCCCGAAGAAGATATTACTACTCATGTGAAAGGGTTTTTAAGTGTGTATACTTACCTTTTCGCGTTGCCCCCCCTCCGTTGGGCCCCCTCGACCCTGTTGTCATTGATTTTTGCCGCCAATACCAAGTAACTCTAGGCCAAATCCACCCTTCTTTTTGGTGGATCGTTATTCTGATCCGCTTCTTCGTGGACAAAGTCGAGGGGATGCCTTTCACCTTCGACCACCTCATTAGATTGTACATCCCCCATTTCTATCGAGGTGGGTTAATAAAACTCCAGCATCGGGCTACCAAAGTGATGTTCTCGAGCAAAGATGAGGACAAGGACCGGGACTGGATGGGCAGGTTCGTTCGAGTGAAGACTTCAGACCTAATCCCGGCCGAGAAGATGCTATTTCTCGAGGAATGGAACATGAGGCGTAAGTATAATTCTACTGTTAGCTCCTATCATTTTGCTCCCTCGTTTCTTTCTCACCGATATCTTTTTTGCGATGCAGCAGTTGCTTGGATGCCCGGTGCAGTTCCTAACCTTAAGAGTTGGGTACGGGACCTGGCTTCGACCTCTACATATGCCAAGCGCTCGTGGCGCGATTTATCAAAGGGCTGATGGGAGGCCAAAAATCATGGTAAGCCTCTTTCCTATGTCTTTGATGATTCGAACAAAATATTTTTCTTATACTTAACCAATTTTTTTGTATGTAAGCCTGGGCAAAGATGCAGTTATGAATCCCCCGTCTGGCGAGGAAAAGACTTTGGCCCCGATTCCAAAACCAACAAAGGACAATAAAAGAAAAAGGGCTTCTACTTCCGAGGATCCAACACTTAAGACAAAGACAGCTCGTAAGCCGAGGAAGAACACCATCCCTTTGACCGAAGAATCAGTTCGGCATCTAAGGGATGAAGAGGAACAGGAAGAAGAAAACGACGGGTCCATACTAGTGGCCCGAGCGAAGAAAACCATCGATGTCCCAAAGACAGCGGGGTCGATGGCATTTGATGAGGCTCTATCTCGAACTGAGGGAAAGTCAGAGAAGGACTCAGGCAAAGTCCCCGAGTCGTTGGAGACCGAGGATGCCTTCCACCAAAGTTAACAAATAGTGGGTATATCTGAAGGGGGCGGCCTTGAAGCTCTTCGAACTGAGGAGAACGCCCCAAGCGACTCGCTTGTGGCAATAGTAATCGGAGACTCACCTACTCTCCCTGCTTTTCTGAAGGGGCGATTTGGGAAGCCCGATCTTTGGGGACCCTCGAGATAGACGGGGCCCATGATGGAGAGGACCCCTTCCGCGACTTGTTTACCGGTATTGAGGATGCTTCCGGCCCAAGTGATGTGTCGGGTCTTTTCTTCGAGGTTCAACGAACCCTGAATCGGGTAAGTCTCGATTCCCTTTGTTGATATCACATTTTTCCATTTTCTGCCTAACTTTTTCTCTCTTTTGTATAGGCTTTAGCTCTTCATCAAGAGGAGTTTTCCAAGTCTCGAACGGAACTGAGCCGACGTGAGGCCGACTTCCGAGGGCTTTCGGAAGAGAGAAATGCCCTCAAACTTCTTAATGGGTAGAAAGAGGAAGAGATCAAAGATCTCCGAACTGAGTTGGCCAAGACATACCAAGATCAGACCGAACTGATCAAGCAGGTAATGATAATCTAAAAAACTCATGGGCTCGATTCGGGAATGGTGGCTAATATTTTGATTTCACAGCTGCAGCAGAAGCTTGAGGTGATCGGGCTGCTTCGTGAGGAGGTCGATACGATAAGGGCGGATACCTTAGGGTGGAAAGAAGGCATGGACCGCCTCGCTACAGAAAAAGAGACTGCTCGAGCCCAATTATCATCGGCCGAAAGTCAACTTCAAGGCATGAAGGAGAAGAGCTTGGTTCAAGCAAGAAAAATAGAGGAGCTCGAGGCTCGGTTGGCTTCCAAACTTGCCAAGGCCAAATCTGAAGTCGAAAAAGCAAAGGCCGAGGCGGATGCATTCGTGGCCGTCTATCGGGCCGATGCTGAAGCTGCTCAAATACAAGCGAAAAAGGCAGCTGAGACCGCTCAGACTCGAGCAAATTGGGTTTCTGAACTCGCCATATGCCAATCTCGGAGGGAAACCCTCTAGGAGATCCATGGTCGAGGTTTTGATCTTACCGAAGAGATAAAAAGGCTAAAGAGCTTGAAGCAGATGCCGGAGCCTTGGCTTTCGATGATGATGATGATAATGATGATGGGAGCGAGAGTGGGTCTGAGAGCAGGGATGAGCCCGATGGAGAAAAGACTACCCCCGGAGATAACTAGGAAACTTAGGTTTTTTCCATTTTGATTTTTTGTGTAGGGTCCTTATCGGACGTTATAAATACTCTTATATATAGAGAGAGAAAGATCTTTTTCTTTCCCGACTTGTCTCTATTTTGTTCTCTGCCTTGTGAAGATTTTGTTTCATTCATTCCTTATGAAAGTTTTCATAAGTTCGAGGCCTTAGGCAATTTGATCGAAGTCGGACCTTGTAACCTTTATAATCGAGCGAGCGTTTTTTCGAACTTGAAATAAAAAGTAGCCCTTAGGCTTAATAGTTGAGTGTATTTGGTTTCTTGAACTCGAAGTAAAAGTAGTCTTTAGGCTTTATAGTAGAGTGAGTGATTGCTCTTACTCGAAGTAAGAGTAGCCCTTAGGTTTAGCAGTCGAATGAGTGTTAACTCGAACTCGAAGCAATGTGTCCCATAGGCTTTATGGTCGAGTGAGTGCTTGCTCGAATTCGAAGTGATGTGGCCCGTAGGCTTTACGATTGAGTGAGAGTTTTGCTCGAACTTGAAGTGATGTAGCCCGTAGGCTTAATAGTCGAGTGAGTGATTGCTCGAACTCGAAGTAATATAGCCCGTAGGCTTAATAGTTGAGTGAGTGATTGCTCGAACTCGCAATAATATAGCCCGTAGGCTCTATGGTCGAGTGAGTGCTTGCTTGAACTCGAAGTGATGTGGCCCGTAGGCTTTACGGTTGAGTAAGAGTTTTGCTCAAACTCGAAGTGATGTAGCCCGTAGGCTTAATAGTCGAGTGAGTGATTGCTCAAACTCGAAGTAATGTAGCCTGTAGACTTTATGGTCGAGTGAGTGCTTGCTCGAACTCGAAGTGATGTGGCCCGTAGGCTTTACGGTTGAGTGAGAGTTTTGCTCGAACTCGAAGTGATGTATCCCGTAGGCTTAATAGTCGAGTAAGTGATTGCTCGAACTCGAAGTAATGTAGCCCTTAGGCTTAATAGTTGAGTGAGTGATTGCTCGAACTCGAAGTAATATAGCCTGTAGGCTTTATGGTCGAGTGAGTGCTTGCTTGAACTCGAAGTAAGAGTAGCCCTTAGGCTTAATGGTCGAGTGAGTGATTGCTCGAACTCGAAGTAATGTAGCCCGTAGGCTTTATGGTCCAGTGAGTGTTTGCTCGAACTCGAAATAAGAGTAGCCCTTAGGCCTAATGGTCGAGTGAGTGATTGCTCGAACTCGAAGTAACAGTAGCCCTTAGGCTTAATAGTCGAGTGAGTGTTTGCTCGAACTCGAAGTGATGTAACCCGTAGGCTTAATAGTCGAGTGAGTGTTTGCTCGAACTCGAAGTGATGTAGCCCATAGGCTTAATAGTCGAGTGAGTGATTGCTCGAACTCGAAATAATATAGCCCGTAGGCTTTATGGTCGAGTGAGTATTTGCTTGAACTCGAAGTAAGAGTAGCCCTTAGGATTAATAGTCGAGTGAGTAATTGCTCGAACTCGAAGTAATAGTAGCCCTTAGGCTTATTAGTTGAATGAGTGTTTGCTCGAACTCGAAGTGATGTAGCCCATAGGCTTAATAGTCGAGTGAGTGATTGCTCGAACTCGAAGTGATGTGTGGCCCTTAGGCTTATATGGGGTTTGATCTCGTCAATTTTTCGGTTGGCAGTCCCCAATTTATGGATAATAGATCACGAAATAGAGGATGGATTCTGAGATATAAGATATCGGTAAAGAAGAAAATTCTCTTTATATCATTACACATGTGTTTATGTTCTGTACCAGGGATCAAGCAAACTACATGAGCATAGTTCGTTTTGACCATTTGGCTCTTACAATTTTTTCTATCGAAACCCTGTTGTCATGAAGTAACTTTCTTGTATCGAACTTGATAATCGAATTTGCTATATTCGAGTGTAATGCCCCCCCCCCCCCCCCCCAGTATTCGAGATTGGTTGTAAAGAGGCCTCAAATACTGTTGAATTGTTCTAAGTTAGCACGATCAATGGTTGCCTCATTAAAAACCTTGCCGAAAAACCCATTTGGGACAAAATCAGTCTAAGGAAAAAAAAGTGCAACGCGTGCTTTCAGGCCTAAGGCTTCGAGTTGAATAATCCATCCTTGTTTCTGATCGAACACCCGCAAGGGTTAATTTCGAAATATAAATGAACATATGAGGGTCGTACCTTAACAGTAGTATCGTTTTAGGTGCGACACATTCCAATTTCTTGCTAGTTATTTGCCGTTTATTACACCGAGCTTGTATGATCTTTTCCCAATGATTTCGTGAACCTGATACGGTCCTTCCCAGTTCGGACCCAGTTTTTCTTTATTTGAATTTCGGGTGTTGAGGGTGACTTTCCTTAGCACTAAGTCCCCGATTTTAAAATATCGAAGATTGGTTCTTCCATTAGAATACCTTTCGATCCACTGTTTTTGGGCGGCTAATCGGACGAGAGCTGCTTCTCATTTTTCGTCCAATAATTCTAGGCTCGTGTTCATCATCTCGTTATTCAACTCATTTGTTGCATATCGAAACCTGATGCTAGGTTCTCCGACCTCAAACGGGATAAAAGCTTCGGCGCCATAAACCAACGAGAATGGTGTCGCCTCGGTACTCGATTTTGATGTTGTGCGGTATGCCCATAGGACTTCGGGTAGTATTTCTATCCATTTTCCTTTAGCGGCGGTTAATCTTTTCTTAAGATTTTGGATGATGGTTTTGTTGGTCAATTCGGCTTGTCCGTTTCCGCTGGGATGATAAGGTGTTGATAGGATCCTTTTGATTTTGTGGTCTTCGAGAAATTTTGTTACTTTGCTTCCGATGAATTGCTTTTCATTGTCACATACAATCTCGGATGGCATCCTAAACCGACATATGATGAGGTCCCAAATGAAGTCTATCACCTCTTTTTTCTCTGACTTTCTCGAAAGCGTGTGCTTCATCCCATTTAGAGAAATAATCAGTCATAAACAAAATAAACTGAGCCTTACCTGGGGCCGATGGGAGGGGGTCGATGATGCACATTCCCTATTTCATGAAAGGCCAATGAGCTAGGACCGAGTGGAGAAGTTCCCCGGGTCGATGAATCATGGGCGCATGTCTTTGACATTTGTCGTATTTTCGAGCGAACTCCTTTGCATCTTTATCCATATCGATCCAATAATATCCTGCCCTGATTATTTTGTGGATCAATGAATCGGCACCGGAATGATTCCCACAAGTTCCCTCATGAATCTCACGTAGGATGTAGTTGGTATCTCTCGGTCCCAAACATATTGCCAGCGGACCATCGAACGTCCTTCTAAATAGCGTTCCATCATCGGCTAAGGTGAACCGTGCAGCTTTTGTGTGTAGAGTTCTTGATTCCTTTGGATCCGATGGAAGTTTCCCATTCTTGAAGTACTCTATATATTTGTTTCTCCAATCCCAGGTTAGACTTGTGGAGTTTATCTCGGCATGACCTTCTTCTATTATCGATTTCATGAGTTGCATGACAGTCCCCGAGTTGAGTTCGTCATCCTCGACCGAAGAACCTAAGTTTGCAATAGCGTCGACCTTTCTGTTCTGTTCTCGAAGCACATGTTGTAAAGTCCATTCCTTAAATCAGTGTTGAGTCACTTGTAATTTATCCAAGTATCTCTACATTCGATCTTCTCGGATTTCAAAAGTCCCGTTAACTTGATTTACCACGAGGAGGGAATCACATTTAACCTCTATGACCTCGGCTCCCAAACTTCTAGGTAATTTGAGACCTGCAATCACGGCCTCATACTTGGCCTCATTGTTAGTCAATTTAGTAGTTTTAATAAATTGTCTAACTACATTACCTACGGGCAATTTTAGTACGATACCCAGTCCGGACCCCTTTGCGTTCGAGGCACCGTCCGTAAAGAGGGTCTAGACTCCCGAAGAGGTACCTGATTTTATCAGTAATTCCCTTTCAATCTCGGGTACGAAGGCCGGTGTAAAGTCAGTCACGAAGTACGCTAAGATTTGAGATTTGATAGCGGTTCGAGGTCAATACTCAATGTCGTACCCGCCGATCTCTATGGCCCATTTGGCCAATCGACCTAAAAGCTCAGATTTGTGTAAAATATTCCGTAGAGGATAAGTTGTTACAACATGTATAGAATGACACTGGAAATATGGTTTTAGTTTCCTAGAGGCACTTATTAAAGAAAGCGCTAATTTTTCTAAGTGCGGATATCTAGTTTCGGCCTTGCCTAGAGTTCGACTGACATAATAAATAGGGAATTGCGTACCTTGTTTTTCTCGAATTAGGACTCCACTTACCGCTATCTCCGAGACAACTAGATACAGGTAAAGCTGTTCGTCTGCCTTCGGGGTATGAAGCAATGGAGGGCTCGATAGATACCATTTTAGCTCTTCCAAAGCATGCTGACATTCCAGAGTCCATGCAAAATTGCTTTTCTTTTTAAGCAGGGAGAAAAATCGGTGGCTCCTATTCGAGGATCTCAAAATGAATTGTCCCAGGGCGGCTATCCGTTCCGTTAACCTTTGTACGACCTTCACATTATCTACCACATTGATGTCCTCGATTGCTTTGATTTTATCGGGGTTAATTTCGATTCCTCGATTGGACACCATGAAACCGAGAAACTTGCCCGAGCCAACCCCGAAAGCATATTTTTCGAGATTGAACTTTATATTGTATTCTCTTAGTATGTCGAAAGTTTCCTGTAAATGTTTTAAATGGTCCTCTGCTCGCAGGGATTTGACTAACATATCATCAATATAAACCTCCATTGATTTTCCTATATTCTTTTCGAATATTCTGTTTAGTAGGTGTTGATAAGTTGCACCAGTATTTTTTAGACCGAATGGCATTACATTATAATAGTAAGTTCCGTACTTAGTGATAAATGAGGTCTTTTCCTGATCCTCCGGGTTCATCTGATTTGGTTGTACCCGGAATAGGCATTGAAAAAGCTAAGAGTCTCGTGGCCGGCCGTGACATCGATCATACGATCGATATTAGGCAAAGGAAAAGAATCCTTAAGGCATGCTTTATTCAGTTTTTTATAATCTATACACATTCTAAGTTTGTTTCCCTTTTTAGGGACTACCACCATATTTGCTAGCCACTCGGGGTATTTTACTTCCCGAATAGACCCTATTTTAAGAAGTTTGGTTACCTCGTCTTTGATGAAAGTATGTTTGACCTCGAACTGGGGCCTTCTTTTTTGTTTTACCTGGTGGAACTTTGGGTCCAAGCTTAGCTTATGAGTGGTGATTCCCGGTGGGATCCCTGTCATGTCAAGATGGGACCAAGCAAAACAATCTATGTTAGCTATAAGAAATTGAATAAGTTTTTTCCTGAGCTCAGGATCTAACCCCGTGCCCAGGTATACCTTTCGTTCGGGTAAATATTAGATTAGTATGACTTGCTCCAGTTCTTCGACCGTTGATTGGGTAGCGTCGGAATCATCGGGGGCCATGAAGGGTCGAGGGACCCTATGTTCATCATCTTCGTCAGTCTTCTGATTCTCTAATTGGGTCGAACTTGACGTTTGTGATTGCTATTTGGTATTTCGTTCCTCCTTTGAATCCGATTCTTTTGCTGATGATAATGATGATATTGGAATCATTTCATCAACGACAAATATTTCTTTTGCGGTTGGTTGTTCCCCGTAAACCGTTTTGATTCCCTCCGATGTTGGGAACTTCAAAACCTGGTGGAGGGTCGAGGGTACAACCCTCATATTGTGGATCCACGGTCTTCTGAACAGGGCGTTGTATCTCATATCACCTTCGATCACGTGGAACTTAGTTTCTTGGATGGTCCCAGCCATGTTAACTGGCAGGATTATTTTGCCCTTAGTAGTTTCACATGCCATATTAAAACCGTTTAGTACCAAGGTTGCGGGTACGACATGGTCCTGTAGACCGAGTTGCTCTACGGCCCTCGATCGAATGATGTTGGCTGAACTACCTGGATCAATTAAAACACATTTAACTTGAGTTTTATTCATAAGTACAGATATTACCATTGCATCGTTATGTGATTGCATTATTCCTTCCGCGTCTTTGTTATTGAAGGACAGGGTTTCTTCTGGTGTGTAATCCTGAGTCTGGGATCGCTTGTGGCTCTTCTGGTTAGTTTTCCCTATTGAAATTCCTGTTTTTGAAATGGTTTTTGGCTCTGTTACTTAAAAACTCTCGAAGGTGCCCTTTATTGAACAACCGGGCTACCTCCTCTCTCAGTTGTGTGCAATTTTCCGTTCTGTGACCATGAGTGCCATGATATTCACACATTTGATTGGGATTCCTCTGGGCAGGATCAGTCTGCATAGGTCGAGGCCATTTAGTATCTTTGATGCGTCCGATAGCCGACACGGGGGCGGATGCATCGATGCTGAAGTTATATTCTGACAACCGTGGTGCTTCCTTAGGTCCGGTATGCTTGTCGAACCCGTTTCTTTCCATCAGCCCCCGAGACCCTTGGCCTCGATTATTCTCCTTTTGCCTCGTACGAGGTTGCGTGAAGGTTTGCTACCCCTACGATCTCCGTTATACGGCCGATATCGATCCTTGTTTGACCTTGGTTCTCGGTCGATATTCCTTTTAATGATGGACCTAGACCCTAACTGGTCGTCTTCAACTCTGATCTTCAATTGATACCGATTGTGTACATCGGCCCAAGTAATAGCCGGGTACTCGATCAAATTCTGTTTCAACTGTCATGAGGCCATCGAGCTCCGCTCGTTCAGTCCTTGAGTGAAAGCTTGTATAGCCCAATCGTCAGTGACCGGTGGTAGATCCATTAATTCCGTTTGGAAACGATACACGAACTCTCTTAGCATCTCGTTGTCCTTCTGCCTTACCTTGAAAATGTCCGACTTCCTAGTCTCGACCTTTATGGCTCCGGCGTGTACTTTTACGAAAAATTCTGCAAGCATAGCAAAAGAATCGATAGAGTTAGACGGTAAATTATGATGCCATATCATTGCTCCCTTCGACAGGGTTTCACCAAACTTTTTCAATAATACAGATTCGATCTCATCGCCCTCTAGATCATTCCTTTTAATGACACATGTGTAAGAGGTGACATGTTCATTGGGGTCGGTCGTTCCGTTATATTTAGGAATTTCGGGCATGCGAAACTTCTTTGGGATTGGTTTAGGAGCCGCGCTCGGGGGGAAAGTCTTTTGTACAAATTTTTTGGAATCTAAGCCCTTCAATATCGGCGGTGCCCCTGGGATCTGATCAACCCTGGAGTTATATGTTTCCATTTTTGTCGTTTGCTTCGATCCTCCTTTCTCCTGACTCTATTCATTTTGTTAGTTCTTTGAACATCTTAATAATTTCGGGATTAGTCCCCGATTCTTGCTCATTTAACCTTACTATAGCTGGTCCCGTTTTGTAGGTGACTTCTTGGGGTGGACTAGGCTCGAGTCTGGTCGGTGCCTGGGTTGGGCTCTGTAACTGGGCTATTACTACTTGTTGAGCTTGAAACATCACAAAAATCATACGCAAGCTGATTATGTTATCCTTAGCGTTTTGGGTATTTCGACCTGCTGACCGAGTTCCACCATGAATGCTATTTTCAGGGTCAGAACGTTAGTTTGCCTCGATGGCCACATGCGAATTAATGTCTATTGGCTCTTCGACCCGAGCTCCAATGGGATCGACGAATGCCCTTCCACCCCCGGGGGTTAAGTTGTTGTTCTCATCTTGAAGGCCAACTTCGTTGTCGATAGGTAGGGCCATTAATTGAGGATTCGTCATCTTCAACCTGAAATCAAAGATACTTCCAAGAGCAAGTGTAAAATGGTGTGTTTTGCAGAGATTCGTGCCAAATAGCCACTGTTATCCTTAGCCCCACGGTGGGCGCCAAACTGTTTATCCGAAAAATGGATAGAGTTGAATTTATACGCAGTTCTAAGAATACGTGGTATAACTTGGAATAAATCAAAAAATAAGTAAAAATATATTGATTATTGACTCTTTAAAGAATGAAATACAAACCAAATTGAATAGAAAATTATTTTATGAACAAGCAAGATGAATCAATGCATAAAGCTCACGAGAGGATAATCTCTCTTGTATTTCTCTGTTAATATCAATAGTATATGAATATGAGAGTGTATTAATGCCTTGATGTTCCATGTCTTACAGAAATAATAGTCATCCCTCTTATAGTGGAGGGATTCTACTTTGTATATAATTAAAAATACATAGTGGGGAACCTATGATAGAATAATTTTCCCTAATTTCCGCCAAGATTCTCTCGCCTTAGTGTGACTGTAACGACTCTTGTCCCTTGGCTCGATCTTGATCGGACTTGATATTGGTTGGTTTCCAGATTTAGAGCCCGATATTAACTCGGGACCCGGTATTGACTTGGGCTCGGTATTGATCGGTCTCTGGCTCTCAAGCTCGATAACGCTGCTTCGCATCATAGTTCGATTTGGATTCGAGCTCAGTAATGACTTCGAGTTCGGTATTTGATCGGTCCCAGAAATTTGAGCTCGGTAACCTGGCTTCGGATGTCATACCTGATATTATGAAGTTGACCTTCGGTCCATTATATTCCAATTTTTACTAATCATACGAAGGTCTAAACCGGTTTTGACCGTATACACTTTGCCTTAGTATGGAGGTGGAGGATAGGCTTAGCGAATTGCCAGAGGAAATTCTTGTATCAATTCTTTCTAAGTTGACAGTGGAAGAAGAAGTGGCCACAAGTTTTCTTTCAAGTTGATGGCGGTACCTCTGGATGCATGTCTCATGTCTCAACTTTAATGGTCCAAAGATTCCGAAGGAAGAGCGGTATCATAAGGACGTCTGCATAGAAAAAGTGATGGGATATATCAATTGGGTTAATCGTGTTTTGGATTTGCATAAGGGTCCTATTTTAGAAGAATTCAACATTTCTTTTCCTTTCCTTCATAGGGCTAGTAGTGCTGCTAATTCTGAAATTTATAAGTGGCTCAAATTTGCATCATCAAGGAAGATCCAAAGCCTTAAATTAGACTTCTCAGTCCCTTCCCCTTGACCACTTAATACAACATTGGCTGAATATTCCTTTCCCACTGAACTTTTAACCTCTTCACTCTTTCTCTCCAGGACTCTCAAAAAGCTGACTCTAAAGCATGTTAGTGTGGATTGTCAGGCAGTTGAAAGTTTAATCTCGAGCTGCCCAGAGTAGGGATAAGGTCTGTGTACACACTACTTTTCCTATACCCCACTAGTGGGATTATACTGGGTTATTGTTGTTGTTGGAGATGCTCTCACTTGAAGTTGAAGGTACTTTTTCATCAAGGGTAAGCAATTTCCTCCCTCCACAGAGAACAACTTACGTACTTATTTTATCAGTCTGAAAACTGAGATGAGTTTAAATGGAGAAATATGGTCAGCGAGAATTTATATACTTTTTTGGGACTGAAGCGTTGTTTCTCTGCTTGTTGAAGAGGCGTTGTTTCTCAACATTCAACAATCTCAAACAGGTTGTTGTGTTGAGACTCCATGACGTGGATCGTGGTTCTCTACTTAGAATTACTCCACTTCTAGAAGCAACTCCATACCTGCAAAAATTTGCAATTGAGGTATAAGTTTATTCTTTAACCTTAGCTTCTACCAAAATGAAATCTTAATTTATTCTATGTTGACCCTATCTATCATACAAAATTAGCATCTTTCCTTTCTCTGAATGCCCTGCATATATACCTGCTTTTCCCATTTGTTTTCTCGCTAAGAACATCATATATGAATTGTATCTAATGAACTTTATGTTGTTCAATATTAAGTTGTGATAAGAATGATAAGTTTGTTCTAGTAATAACCTGCTTTTGAAAGTCACCACTCTTAGGATAAGTGAATGAACGGGGACTTACAGCCTTATATTTTTAATAACAATTAGGCAATTACAATTTATGCTGGAATTTCTTGAAAGTTATTCAGAAAGTCAAAGAAGTTTAACTTTGGAACTTATCAAAAAGTTTTAAAACCTTACGAACTTAAAATGAAGATTTATTGCTACACAATTTGTTTACATAGAAAGTTTTTTGGATCTAAAAAAGTATTCATAGGCAGTTCTTTCGCTGATCACGTTAGCTCCTAAGACAATTATCCGTTTCATAAAATTGTACCTCCTGAGATTCAATTGTCTTAATTTTGAATGATATTATGCACTTGATTTCGAAGGAACAAGTTATGTTTGAAAATGCAATTATAATTCTCTCTTATATTTCTAAGTATGCAAGTGGTAATCATAGATAAAGATTGCTATGTATCTTTTGATGAGATGCGAACAATATAGTGAGAGAGAGATAGAACCGCTTTACTCTTCAGCAAAATTTGCAATTGGCTTATAAACGTAAGATATAGAAGTAGTCACCTCAAACCATCTAAATATACCAACTTCATGTATATGATTCAACAAACATTTTGGGAGAACTGTATATTCGAATTGATGTGCCGAGGGTGTCAGATCTGAGTTCGTTCTTATGATGTTAAGTTGACTGGACTCTCAATAAAGTTAAATCTTAATAAAAGAGTTCAGTTTATTTAATAGAATTTACACATACATTTATATGCAAAAAGTTAGTATTTCAATTTTTTTCGTAACTTATTTTTATAGTGTAACATTCTTAATAAAACTTTAACTTCACATGGTAATAGTATTATTTATATTGGTAAGAGTTAATTCAAGGTAATACGACGTGAATCATGTGTTTGTATTATATTAACTTGGATCTTTTTGTAAAAAAATTCTATTTACTAATATAAAAATTCAAGTAGTTTAATGTTAAGTTCTAAAATATTAGTATTGTTAAAAAGTAGGTAATATTTCTCTTTGTTTATATATATTTTTTCTTTTACAAAATTCAATGTTGTCTAAGCAAAAATAAAATCACTAAATTCATTATTAAAATTTTTTGAGGTCTCATAATGAATAAAACCCCGGATGAAGAAAAAAATAGCACCGGGCCTAGAGCAAATGCTTTACTAGTCTTTCACCTTATCTTTCTAGAATTGTATGAGGTTAAGACAGAAATTGTATAGTCCTTGCCAAAGGATTGTATTAGGAATTCTTTCAAGAATTTAGGAGCTGAGTATGATAATCTTCCTAATTAATGTTGATATAAAGATGTTGGGTAGTCTCTCCGTTCACTTTTACTTGTTCATTATGTATTTTGCACACCCCTTAAGAAACACTAAATGAAGTGCATAATTTGCCATGATATCAATATTAATTGATGCATATTTAATGAATTTGAGAAAATGATTTGAAATGAGTAATTAATACCGTGGGTATAACACGAAAAAAGAAATTGTCTTCTCTTGATATACTAAAATTAACAAGTAAAAGTAAAAATCTATTTTTAGAATATTGGACAAGTAAAAATGAACGGAGGGAATGTAAATCTAAGGCTTCTTTGTGGTATCAGGTCACCTAAATTGGGAGACTAAATCATTAGGAGAGAAAGATGTCTCAAAGACCAATGCTAATTAAGTTTTCCATGGATATATAGCAGCAGATGTCTTATTTGTTTATTATGCTCCCTCTAATTTAATTTATGTGACTCGCTTTCTTTTTTAGTATATTTTGAAAAGAATAATATATTTTTATAGTTAGAAACTTAATTTTACAATGAAATGATCTATAGTCATATAAATCTATTAGATCTCAAGTTTTAAAAGTCATTCTTTTCTTAAACTACGTATCAAGTCAGATTATAAGTAGTATTTATATAAATAATACATATAAAAATTACTCAACATATATACACATAATCCCATGCTCCCAAGCACAAGGAACATTTTATAAGATCACAATAAGGTACATTAATTGTTTATCAGTAACAGATTGTTTTAATACAAAATGTGATATCACATTTCACATATTATCTCTCTTTCAAGATTTAACTTCCTCGTTTCCTTCTTCCACAACTTGTTGTTCATTTTATAAAATTTATGTATTTAAAAACTACATAAAAGTACTATAAGTCTCAATAATTAATATTTTAAAATATTTAAAAATTATTTGCAAAAATTATAGGTAAATAAATCGTTGTTTGATTCCCTAAATAGTAATAATTTTTTTTTTTTTGAGGCTATATTCTAGTTATTTTGTAGACGCATAGATGAGATTGACCAATTTCAATTTTTTCCTAGAATTTCTAATCACTGTATTTTTTTTTCATAATCACCTTTGTATTATTATTGATCATGCTCATAACTTCCTCTTTTTTATGCTAAACACCCTTTAATAAATCATCATAGTATAGTTGAAAGATTATACTAGGTCAAACGAATGTGTATTATTTCATGGTTCTTAAATCACTTTATTATTCCTTATTTTACTACAGTAGATGGCTATTATATGTATTGAAACAATTTCTTCTTTCTACGGAAAATTGAAAAGTTGTCACAAATTTAAAAAGTAAATAAAACGCGACTCTGCTGGGGATCGAACCCAGTATCGAAACAATTTCTTCTTTCTACGGAAAATTGAAAAGTTGTCACAAATTTAAAAAGTAAATAAAACACGACTCTGCTGGGGATCGAACCCAGAATCTCTGGTTCCGTAGACCAGCGCCTTATCCATTGGGCCACAGAGTCAGGTTGTTACATTTTTAATAATATATATTTTTATTAGTTAGTATTCTTCCACCCTTCTTCTTCTTTTAAGGTGAGGAATTAAAAGACATACTATAAGTATTTTCATATCAGTTTTTAATATTTATTAGAATACGGGTTGATGGTATGTTACAATTACGGAGGATTAAGATTGAAAGCAAGATTCGGGATTTTAAAGTTGCGGGTGCTCATCTCCAATAATCTAGAATTGTTAGGGGTCATTTGGTTGGGAAACAAGTTATTCTGAGATTAATTATCCTAAGATTAGTTATCCCATTCTCCCATTGGGATAAAAAAATACTACAATCTCGGAATAGCTAATCCTGGGATATATTATACCACAATTTTATCCCAACCAAACATGGAATAAATTCAAATCAAATTTAATCTCGGGATTAATTATCCCTTATCTCTCGTACCAAACGAGCCCTTACTAATCACAAAGGTTGCTTGGTCAATTTATTAGT
The DNA here is from genome assembly GCF_000390325.3 of Nicotiana tomentosiformis. NCBI lineage: Eukaryota > Viridiplantae > Streptophyta > Magnoliopsida > Solanales > Solanaceae > Nicotiana > Nicotiana tomentosiformis. Next base: position 134,160,461 of record NC_090823.1, on the reverse strand, counting down.
ATGTTAATACTTGTTTCCTATGTAAGAATACAATGCTTGGGTTAAACACAATGAGTGGTTGAGCATCCAGTGACGTGAAATATTATATATTGTAATAAATGACAAATTCTTTTCCCCAATCTGGTGTAGAATGATTTACTAGATTAATAAGTTTATCAATATAAGATGATAGACAACCAAAGAGTAACTTCATATACTAAATGAGTCTGAATATCTATGCTTTTTTATGACAAATTTATAAACTACATATAAATTAGAAAAATGAAATCCCTTCTTGCTTCAGTTGTACATGTTATTGTTTCTATCATTCAAAGAAAAGTTTCAAAATTTTACGCACACAAATTGGAATTCATGTGCTTCAAATAAGGACCAAATGGAAAGGGGCGAGTTCATTATGCACAATAGTGTTTTATGGCAAGTCAATTCTTGCGGGCTAAAGCAGCAGCAATTCCACCGACCAAAACTCCAACAGCAGTAGCAGCAATGCCAATGCCAATAACTCCATCTGTTTCAGACACAGTAAAAGGCATAGTAATATTCATCAACTGAAACGATACACGATAACAAGTGACAATTTTAGAATTCAAATTGTTACCTTTGGTAATTTTTTCTTCAATTGTTTTCTTGAGAGTCAAGGCTTGCCTCCAATCCGGTGCAATCTGTAGATTCACAAAACCACTTAAAACAGATTCGAGAGATGAAAAACTGCCATCCCAAAATAAAATAACTTGTGTAGGTGTGAGACCTCTAGTCGGTTGAAAGAACAGAGCTTCAGAGTTGTATGGATGCAGTTCAAGCATGCAATTTCACTAAATAGATGGGCTGAAGAAAACTTTAATTTTCAGAAATGATGCAAACTTTACAGCCTGGAGATAAAGACCTCAGTATTAATGTCAAGGGTGAAGCAAAGGTAAGAACAAAGATCAAACCTCCAAACAACGATCAACAAGCTGCCTGCTTCTTGGATAGTCCCCACTCCTATAATACCCAACAGCCAGAAGATAAAGCTTTTCTCTCATTTGCAGGGGACTGCTACTGCCACCCAAAGAAGCTGCAAATGATAATATATAAGTCAGAGAATATGGTTCTCTCCCTCGCCTAATGCAAAAGCAAAAGGAGAAGGTATAAAAGGAGTAAATGGAAAAAGGAAATGTCAGGGTGAGGGAATGAAAAGTTGCATCAAAAGTCCAGCTAAAAGAAAAGGAAGGAAGGAAGAACGAAATGAATAGCTCTACTATACTAACCTTCAAGCATTGCTATCCCACGCTGTACATCTTCAGGCCTTTTTGAGTGAACAAGAGCCCAAGACAAACGCATAATGCATTCACTTTTAAGTTCATCAGATGAACCTTTTTCCGCCTCAGCAACTTCACGTTCACAACCCTGTAGACACATTACAACTTTGAAATATTCGAATATTGTCTAGATGCCAAGACCATTGCAAGAAAATTCAAACTCAGTTTACAGTTAATGAACAGCACTGCATATGGAACTGCAAATCAGTTAGTAGTTCCACAGGCTATCTCCCGAATCAAGTAACTTTCAGCAAGATCTATAAAGAATATTTCTGCAGTCTTGTTCATGATGTCTCAACCAATTTATCAGCGAGAAAAGCTGCTGGAAAATGTATTGCTTATGGTGCTAAGTGCTAACCAATGTTTTAAAAACCTGGACCATACTGCCTAACTGGTTTGACTGTTGCTCAGCAAAGAAAACAGGCCACTTTGACCTCCATAATCATTCTGGTAGTCAAAACTGCTCTAACTAGCAAAAACCAAAGGAACTGCCAGTTGAACCAGACTGTTGACCCATATGGTTGGGTTTAAACGTGCATAAAAGGAATTAAAGTCTGAAATGTAAAGAGACTCAAGTCACTGCCCACTATCATAATCCGACCATTAAAGTAATGTATCATAATGTGCTTTCTACATAACAGAGCCAGGATAAGTGGCTGAATATTTTGTTAAACCTCAACTTTTAATTGACTATATCAGTGTTAAAAGACCATTAATAAGTATTCGACCTTTAAATGCCATTTATAAGTAGTACTACTTCTATCCAACAACCAAACTTCAATTGGGGGGAAAGAGAAAGGAAGCAAATGATCTCAATCAGTATACTGTCCCCTTCAAAGTTTCTTAGATATAATAAGAACTGCGATAAAATAAAGAGAGTCCTATGTGAAACACTTTTGCTCTGCTTTTGCTCACTTCTGTTTAGTAAAAAAAAAAAACCAATTCACCTAAGTTAATGTTGACTTTAAAGATACCCAATGAAAGGGTATCTAAATAAGCTGAATCCTCTCCTTCTCCAAATAAAATAAAATACATGAGAAATGACTTACTGTTATTGGAATGAAGTGAAACGAAGAAAATATATATTTTAAAGTAGAATTGATATATCCGACCACAACTAGGTTAGGATTGAGACATCGTTAATTGATTGAGGTGGCAATGAGGATTTATATCCTTACACCACTTAAATTTTAGTTTCAAAGCTACCACTGTAGAAATTAGAAAATTAAATTAGGATCTTCGAATTGTTCTACACGTGTTAACTCTTGCTCTTGGTATTGGGATCTTTTGTTGTGATTGTTTTCACCATAGATAGAAAACACATCAAGTATTTAAGCAGGTGACTCATAAACTTTACTTCTAAATAAGAACAATCAATCAATTAACTACGCCGTCAAACTAATTGGTATACACTATATAAATCCTCCATATTAATGTTGCTCTATTCAGTCATCTCTAATAAGAACAAATAATCAAAAACCAGCACATAGCAACATAACTTTATTTCTAGATAAGAACAATAACCAAATCAATTGCACTTCCAACCAAACTAGTTAAAGTCGACTATATGATTCCTCCGCATAATTCTCTCTACTCAGGCGTTTCTATACAAGAACAAACAGATAAAATTTTATATTTATTATTTCACATCATACAACTATCAGATTAAGGAAAAAACATATTTCACCATTTAATCCTTTTTTAAATAAGTACGTTTAATCCAATTTTCATCCCTAAGCTCGACACATGGCATTGTCTAAGCTTGTCTATTCGGGAAACAATAACAGATAACAACGAATAGTAGAATTTAAACTCAATTACACTCCACAAGTTCCTAAATCATATAAAGTTCTCCAAAGTATATGCTAAGCACAATTTCAGCTCAAGGAAGGATCAAATGCACAGATAATCAATAATTCAACACTAGAAATTAACCGTAATTCGTTAATAAGTGGTCAAATCTGTCAATAAAATCAAATAATTTCAAAAGAAAAAAAAATCGACATGGAATTAGACTTACAGCGACTATATCAGAGTCGCACCACGGAATTTGATCTCCGCCAGTGAAGAAATCGCCGATCGATTCGAAGAATTTTCCGATCTTTGCATCCATTTTTCTGTCTAGTTGTACGTCGTGCTTTTGATTTTGTACGAAAGGGGAGGGGAACGTTAGCTAAATATGGAAGTCTCAGACCAGAAATGCAGCTTCCTCGTTAAGTTTCTTTGCTTGCAAACTAAGAGAGGAAAACGTATGTGAATTTAAAATAATTCATAAATTTTGTTTGGATATAAATTATTTATTGAGAATAAAATAAGAACTTTATAATTAAATTATTTTTAAGTATAAAAAATTGTGATCTATTAACTGACTGAAATTTTAAAAAAAATTAATCTAAATAGTCACACACCCAATTGCTTAAACTAAAAATAACTAATAAATATATAATTCATGTATAATATATGTATGATCATATATAATTAGTGTATAGTCTATATATATACTACATAGGATAAGTAAATAGTAAATTCTATCGGCTATTTATGTAAAGATCCCAGAAATTATATCATAATAGAACAATAAATAGAGTACTATATAAAGAAGGGAGAAAAAGTAAGTTTCCCGTCAAATAATTTTATCATTTGAATTATTATTCATATTCTTTGAATTGAATTTTGTACACAAATTATTCTAGAAGAAGTTGGAGTTTGGTTTATATGCATATTTCATGTGGATAAAAAAATATCACATACTCATTTACAATTTGAATAAAAGAAAACATATATGTAAATTTCTCATATATTATTTCTTATTGATCTCTTATAGAAAAGTCACATAATTAGAATAATATTTACAATAAACTATGAATTAAGGATAAAGCAAATCTAAAAATAATATTCGTAGTAGACTAAAAAAGCCAAGAGATTTTTATAGTGGTTGATAGGTCTTTTTCACCAACTTGACTCAAAACAATATAAAAATATTTTTTTACTCGATTGGCTAAGGTCCAATAGGTAAATAGAATTGAGAAATAATTTTTAAAATAACGAACTTTAATAAAGTAAATGACACAATCAAATTAACATTTTGAGCTACTTGTGGTATTTAAATCTTTCTGAATAAACACAAATAGAATAAGAAAATTTAACTTAATCTAACTTTTCAATATGTCTTCATTTTGTAAGACCTAAATAAATACGAAGTCTATTTGTAAGAAGATGCAAAATTGTAATCAATATATATCGATGTTCGATATTTCTATTAGAATAAGAAAATTTATAAGTTTCGCTTAAAAAAGTGCTATCAATTTTTATTTTATTTATTTCAAGACTAACCTAGCGTCAGGGCAAACATTTTATTAATTTAAATAATTAGTGATTTTTTTTGTGGGAAAATTCTTCTTCAGAATACACTAAACATCAATTGAAAAAAATAAAAATTCACAGTTTAATATACACACCCGTGTTGATTGCTAAGCACTCAACCGAAGAAGCAAACGGAATGCTGCAAAATACTATTCTCTCCAAACTAAAACCAATGATACATTACTTTATCACATATTTTTAAAATTAAAAATAATTCAATTTTATACTTTTTATTTTAACATTTTATAAACACACAAATATCAATTAATATTGCACGTTCAAAAGTCTTTAGTTAATTTTTTTTTTAAATTCATATAAAGTAAAACTGTCTCGTCTAAATTGATGAAACAGAGGAAGCATTAAGCTAATTTCTTCAATTCTTATTTTCTTCCCCCTTTTTGCTCAAGAAATCTTTTTTCTTCTGAAAATGTTTTGTCAATTTAGAATTATGCATATAAAATCTATTTTCTCTCTGTACATTTGTGTATGTATGTAGCAATTTCGTTCTCTGTACAGATGCACACAAGGGCGGTTTAATCTTGCATTCTCCGCCAATTGGGGTTCGAATTTTGAGTTAATTGACAAAAAAGGGGTTCAGGAAAACCCCCAGAGAAATTGGCCAGAGATCATGGAAGGTATCGAATTTTTTCCAATTTTCCTTTTCATACATATCAAAATCAATTTCATTGCGTTTAATTTGATTTCCGTGCCTTTGTATATGACGGATTTGATTTCAATTTTGTTTCATGTTTTCCTTATAGGTGTCTTACCCAGTATAGGCAATGTGGTGAAGTGAACTATAATATATATAACTTAAATTTTCACTTTTCTTCTTATTTGATAGAATATTGACGTGAGATTGAGCTAAAATGGAGAAGTGAGGATTCACGTAGCTGACCGCAACTTGTTTAGGACTGAGTTGTAATTGTAGTTGTTGTTGTAGACGTTGTCAATGTGGTGAACTGCTAGTTATATATATTTAACTTATTTTTTCACTTTTATTTTTATTTGGTATGATACTGACATGAGATTGAGCTAAAGTGGAGAAGTGAGGATTCACATAGCTGATCGCAACTTGTTTGGGATTGAGTTGTAGTTGTAGTTGTAGTTGTATTTGTTGTTGTTGTTGTAAGCGCAGTCAATGTAGTGAACTGTTATTTATATATATTTAACTTATTTTTTCATTGTCATTTTTAAATGGTATGATACTGACATGAGAATGAGCTTAAATGGAGAAGTGATGATTCATATAGCAGACTGCAACTTGTTTGGGGCAGAGGCGTTTTTTTGTTGTTGTAGTCAAGGTAGTGAACTGTCTTAAACAACATGGTGGAAGTTTCAGCAGTTATTTGATATTTCCTTTCTCGTCGTGGAATATGCTGTAAGCTCTATTTAATCTGGCCTTGTGAAGAACAGGTGTGACTAGAATTTAGTCATTGAATTCTTTGTCCAAAAGAAAGAAAAAACATAACAAAAAGAGAGAGCAGTAGACTAGGTTAATTTGAGATGAGATGTGGTGGAGGAAGTAATCAGCTCTTCTTCTGCCTTCTACATGTATCCTTGGTTACTGCAGCACTTTTATGTATTCTTCTGAGTTATGAGGTATATGGTGTATCCTTCCATTATTCTTGTGTCTGCAACTGAAAAATAATCCTTCACCACTTGTATATTGTGCGATGGCATCCAGAAGCAGAAACTAGGTATCCGCACTTAGAGAAATTGGCACTTGCACTGATAAGCTCCTCTAGAAAGTTAAGACCATGCTTTCAATGTCACCCCATATGTGTATTAACCACTTACCCACTTCAGAATATTTTTCACAAGCCCGAACTATTGGGCCGATTGGCCAAATGGGCCATCGAACTCAGTGGGTACAATATCGAATATCAATCCCGGACGGCCGTCAAGTCTTAAATTTTAGCGGACTTCGTAGCCAATTTCGCACCAACCCTCGTACCCGAAGTGGAAAAGGAACTCTTGTTAAAATCGGGTACATCATCGGGGGTATGGACCTCTTCACAGATGGTGCTTCGAATGTGAAAGGGTCTGGGCTAGGCATCATTTTAAAGCAGCCCATGGGTAGTACTATTAGGCGCATCCTGTATTCTGGTCTAATCCTGGAAAGGTTTTATCCCTTTGGTTTGAATAGTTGATATCTCAAATAATGCTTATGAAACTTGTTCAATTTAAAGTAGGACCTGTTGTTGTTGGAACAGTTGAATGTGATCTTTACTTCCAGCTTGGGTAATTGTTGGGTTTATTAACCTTTTCTTATCCATGCTTTAGATCCTGTTGTAATGCATTCTGAAGATGATAAAGGTCATACTGAAAAAAACAAGACAAGAATCAAGGTCATCAAGACGCGTGCTCAGATTGAAGGCCTTGAGAAATTTTATAAGGGTAACAGATCTTACTTATTTTTTGTGTTTCCCAATGAGTTTCTATAGCATATATGTTATTTCAAACTTAACAATGAGAGAGCTTTCAAAATTTCAGAACATAAATATCCTACAGAATCAATGAAATCAGAACTGGCACAGTCATTAGGATTAACAGAAAAGCAGGTTTCTGGGTGGTTTTGTCATAGGCGGTTGAAAGACAAGAGGCTATTAAGTCGGGAAGCATATGCAAATGGAAGACAAGATCGTTCAAGTGGTGTCATTCAGGACCGGGGCAGCGGTTTTAAGCAGGATTCTTGCGGAAGTACTAAGCAAGGAGATGATAAGAATTTTGATCATCGGGAAGTTGAGAGTAGAAGATTAACTGCCCGAGAAGTCTCAGCTGCGGATGTTACATATGAAGTTGGTACTCAGTATAGAACAGAGTCTAATCTCATGGAGGATACACCTTCACGAAGTAGCTCTTCCTTACGGGATGCATGTTTTTCACAAAATGTGGAATCATTTGATATGGCAACATCGAGATACCTATCGTGTAATGTACCTACTGATCTTAAGAGTGTGAAACCAAGAACTGGCCCATCCGGGTACTTAAAGGTGAAAGGCCAGGTAGAAAATGCTGCAATTACTGCTGTGAAGAGGCAATTGGGAAGTCTCTACCGACAGGATGGTCCACCACTTGGTGTTGAATTTGATCCACTTCCACCTGGTGCTTTTGAATCATCAGTGCAAAATCTTGTTGACAGTGAGTTAAAATTGCTGCTTCTTGTCTTTTTCGCAGTTGACTTTTTTTTCTGATCCAAGTATTTTCATCCATTCAACTCATTGTGTACATGCCTTTCTCTCCTTAAAGCATGCTAATTCTGTTCCTATTTAGTTTAGCTGTTGATTTTTCAATTTTGTTATGCTTCTCTACAACTAAAATAACCTCTATCATCTAATTGTGCTGTGAAAATTTCTGTGCAATTTAAGGAACAAGATATTGTTATATTTAGAATAATAATCTTTTTTAAGTTAAAAAAAATAATTATGGCAATACTGTGTTTATTTTATAAGAAAAGCTAATATGATCCAAATTGCGAACAAAACCAGCTCATATATGACAATATTATTAAATTTGCATTAAAACCTAGACTGATTCAGAGTTGTAATTACGAATAGAGTGACTTAGGGTATCTGCAAGTTGTGAAGTCCTTTTTCATGTTCTCTTGATACTAAGGGTTTTATTTTTGTGCTAGTCCTTTTAATGGGATCATCTTATACATGCTTCTCTATCCAGAATTACTAGTTTCTCTGCTCTTATACTTACAATTGAGTTGGCAGAACAAAATTCGGAACCTTGTAAACTCTGAAATTTGGTTCATCTTCTTTCTTCGAGAGGAATAAAATTACAATCTTATCAATACTTTATGTGCCCATTATCATAACTATGTGATGTTTGAAATTTCCTTATACATGTCTGTAGTGTATACTCTTCTTGTATTCAGATCATTTTTTGTTTAGATGCAAAAAAGAGTTTGACGGCTCTTTCTTACTGAATGAGTGAAGTTCCTATTGCCATGTCCAATACCACTTCTACTCTGGATTTTACTCCATGTTCAAGTTTATATGCTTGAGTATATATTCACTTTCTTTTTTGCATCTGATTGTGGATTCGGAAAGTATAACTTTGTGTCTAGTGCAAAGAGTTGCTGACTTTTACTTTCCTATTAATGTTTGTCAGAACCTGAATATGCTGGAGAACCTGTTCCAGCGCTTGCACCAGATTTCTCTAAAGTGTACAAGCAATCGAATTCATGCATAGTAAGTGGATCTTGTGCAAATTGATCTTAGTGATTTTGTAAACCTTGATCTTATAATTCACAGCCATCAACTAACTGCATTTGTATGGGAATGCTTAATTTTTGGGTCAAGTTGATAATTAATTGAATTTAGACTATGCATTGTATAAGTTTTTACTCCATGGCAACAGATGCTATATACTTCAGTTAGTTGATCTTTCGAATGAATGAGGCAAAGAAGTACGAACTACCAAATATAGAACTGTGGAATAGCAACACTACACAAAAGAATGCAGTAGCATATGCTTTTTTTGAGTGCTTAATGTACTTTGAACTAATGTGTGATAGTGACAGTGTAAGCATATTTTGCTTGTGATTTCGTTACCTTGGATGCTGCATCTTTTATAGATTAGACTGCCCATTCCATTACTGATATGGTGACAAAATTGTTTTTCGTTTGTTTACTATCTTTGTTAACTTCATAAAATTGCAGTGCTATTTTGCTGGCTTGCATATTTGGTGTATTTTGAGTACCTTTGGTATCTGGTTATTGACCTAAGGTTTCTTAAATTACCTCAAAAAGTTCTCTCTTAAGAATTTGTGATCTCTATTTTCCTTTTTTCTGTTGGGTGATTATTTTTCAACTTCTTTTTCTTTTCTATATTTTGCCTTTGACCATGATTAGACCTTAAAAAAAATATCATGGACCATGGAGGGAGACTTGTTTCTGGACATTACATTTCTCGGGGATCAAACATCTTTTCATTTTTTTACTGGCCCAAATGCAAATGGATTGAGATATAATTGTGCTTAATTTTGTGTCTTCTCTCCTACCATATCTGGATCTTACTATCAAAACTGAAGTACTCAAGTCAATCTGTAGAATTATACCTACTCTGTTTTTGCATTGGTTTCGATAGGGATATGGATCCATTTCCAAGACAAACTCTCATGTCCCTGATTTGGAAGGTGCAAGTTTCAAAAAATCACTCAAGTCTGCTCATCCCGAATATTACTTCAACCAAAAGCCTGGTCAGAATTCCTCTATTCATGATGGTGATTGTTACTATCTTGGGCGGGACTCATCAATAGACATGTACAAAGGTTCCGGAAGAGAAGTGGTGCTTGATGGCAGATGCAACTATAAGTATATGGCTAAACATGATGGTGCAGAAATTAGAACTGGTACTAGCTCTAGCAATGGTTTTCGAAGTCCCCGCACTGGACAAGTCAATGGAGAGCAGGTGAAGCCTAGGTTCACTAGCTGCAACGAAATGAACCTTAAGATTATGGAGGAGGAAGATCTTGAATGCAAGCCTTCAAATTTTGTCCTGAAGGGAAGTAAGCATCGTTATTGTCCAGACAGAGCGCTTTCCAGTAAAGTTGAAAAGGTATAAAACTATTTTTGTTGCTTCTTTTTTATCCAGCAATATCCTGATAAGTTTTCCTTGAGAATGATATATAGGATTACATCCATGTGGACAGACCAGCAGTTGATGAAAACTATAATCTAGATCGCGTGAAAATACCCTGGGAGAATGAAATGAGGGTAAGCTTTTTAGCTCATGTTAGTATATTACCGTTTGGGATTCCTTTAGATATCGCTATGGTTACTTGAACTCTTCAAACACAAATTTTGAAGGCTGCCAAAAGAGCAAGGGATGAATCCCCTAACCATCAAGAATATCCGAGGAAAGCATCAGTGACACAATGTGATCCCAGACAAATCATCGGATGAGGTTTGACCATGTTTAATATCTTGATTTCTACTCCTTAAGTATGTGTTCTATGCAGTCATGAGCATGCAACTTATTTGGACATATATGGCTCCATTTTGAGATATTTGACTGGATATCATTGTTGTGGAGAATCTTTTTAGTTCTTAGATGGCTTTTGTTGAACTGATTTTAAACTTAGATTTGTGATGTAAAGAACAGAAGAATATATGGCTGAAAGTCGTGCCTCTCATAAGTGATAAGTCTCCATTACCTTTTCTTTCCCATTCATAGAAGATTGATTTACGACACTGCAGAACGATGTACGGTCCATCTTCTGGACATTGTGCATAGCATAGTGTTCGATATAAATGTTTCTAGCTTTATACGTTTTCCTGGTAGACATTATTGAGTGTAATTAAGTTCTGATGTCCGATTATTAAGTGTTTCTATGTGTTATTAAAAACAAAAGAATATAGAGTATAGAGTTTGTGGTTTGTCATATTGTCCATAAGTAGTGGGATTAGTAACCTGAAAAAAGGGATAGTATCTGCAACAGCTGCAACAACACGTGTCGGTTTATATAAGTTAAGCCCTTTAAGAATTTTCTTTACTGTTATGTTAATACTGACACTCCTAGTGTTGGCTCTAGGTTTGCTGCAGAGATTCCATCTAGCTTTAATGAAGATAATAAAACAGAAGAAACCAGTTCTTTGACGGGTGAGACATTTGCACTTGACTAGAGAAAAGTTAAAAGTCCAGTGTAGTGAATTTTTTTGGAATCCTGTGTGTTGATAGAACTTCCGTTGGATTTGTACAGATCAAAACAACTTAATGTTTATCAGTATACCAGTACGTGAAATTGGAGAACTTTTGTCTTTGTATAGTATAAGTAATTTGTTGCATTTGAAGCAGCTGGATGCCGAATTTGGAAATGGACCTACGAAATTTCAGGTCAATCGGAATACGTCAAAAAAATTATACAAAATCAGCATGTATTAATAGACATCAAAAAGTGGATATAATACAAATTCGTGTTGCATAACTCTAAAATACCAAAAAATAAACCTGAAAGTCATGATGAAACGAGTATTGGTCACTAGGTAGTTTCCTATAGACCTACGAAATTTTAGGCCAATCAGAGTCCATAAAAAAGTTAACACACGAAAAAGTGGATATAATCACAAATTCATGTTGTATGAACCTGACAGTCATGGCGAAGCGATAAGTATTGGTCACTAGGAAGTTTCTTATGGACCTATGAAATTTCACGCTAATCGGAGTACGTCCAAAAAATTTTTACAAAATCAACATGTATTAATACACATAAAATTTTTGATATAATCATAAAATCGCGTTGCATGATCCCGAAACACCATAAAATGAACCTGAAAGTTCTGGAAAAGCAATGAGTATTGGTCACTATGTTATTTTCTATGGACTTATGAAATTTTAGGCCAATCGGAGTGCGTCAAAAAAACTCTACAAAAACTAGCATGTACTAATACGCATAAAAAAGAGAATATAATCACAAACTCGTGTTGTCTGACCCCAAAACACCAAAAAATGAACTAGGAAGCCATGGTGAAACAATGAGTATTAGTCACTAGGATGTTACCTATGGACCTGCGAAAAATCAGGCCAATCGGAGTCCGTCAAAGAAATTCGACAAATCAACATGTACTAATACACACAAAAATGGATATAATCACAAAACCGTGTTGCATGACCTAAAGTACCAAAAAATAAACCCGAAAGCTATGGCGAAAGGATGAGTATTGGTCACTAGGTCGTTTCCTATGGACCTATGAAATTTCATGTCAATTAGCGTCTATCAAAATTCTACAAAATCAACATGTTCTTATACACACGAAAAAGTAGATATAATTACAAATTCGTGTTGCATGATCCTGAAACACCATAAAAAGAACCCCAAAAGTCATGTTGAAGCAATGCAAATTAGTCACTAAGTCGTTTGTTATTGACCTACAAAAATTCAGGCCAATTGGAGTCCGTCAAAAAATTACTACAAAATCAAAATGTATTAATACATAAAACAAATTAGGAATCGTCCTGTATTCATGTTTTATGGCCCTAAAACGCTAAAAACGAGGAAAAGACATAGGAAAACGATGACGATTGTTCATTAGTTCATTTTTATGGGCCCCCAAAATTTTAGGAGATTCCGGGTCGGTCGCCCAAATTCATGCAGGTGGTGTGGGCTATAGCAGATGAAAATCTGGGAATCGTCCTAAATTTCTATTTTATGATCCTAAAACGCCAAAAAATGGCGAACAGTCATAGCGAATCAATGACAATTGTTCATTAGGTCATTTATTATGGGCCCGCAAAATTTTAGGAGATTCGGGGTCGGTCGCTCGAATTCATGCAGATGGCGTGGACTATATAGCATACGAAACTCTGGGAATCATCTTGAATTCCTGTTTTATGGCCCTAAAAAGCCAAAAAACGAGCAACGATCATGACGAAGCGATGCCTATTGTTCATTAGGTCGATTTTGATGGGCCCGCAAAATATTAGGAGAGTCGGGGCTGGTCACCCGAATTAATGCAGATGGCGTGGACTATAGCACATGAAAATCTGGAAATCGTCCTGAATTCCTGTTTTATGGCCCTAAAAAGCCAAAAACAATAAGGAACGATCATGGCGAAACGATGACTATTGTTCATTAGGTTATTTTTTATGGGCCCGCAAAATTTTAGGAGATTCGGGGTCGGTCGCTTGTATTCATGTAGATAGCGTGGACTATATAGCATACGAAAATCTGTGAATCATCCTAAATTCCTGTTTTTTATCCCTAAAACGCCAAAAAATGAGGAACGGCCATAGAGAATCGATGACTATTATTCATTAGGTCGTTTTTATGTGCCCGCAAATTTTTATGAGATTCAATACCGGCCTCCCGAATTCATGCAGATGGCTTGGATTATAACACATGAAAATCTAAGAATCGTCATGAATTTTTGTTTTATGTCCCTAAAATGTTAAAAACAAGGAATGGTCATGGCAAAGCAATGATTATCGGTCATTAGCTCATTTCTTATGGGCCCGCAAAATTTTAGGAGATTCAGGATCGGTGGCCTGAATTCATGCAGATGGTGTGGATTATAGCACACGTAATCTCAGAATCGTCCTGAATTCCTGTTTTATGGCCCTAAAACACGAAAAAATGAGAAACGGTCACTGCCTCACTATGACCATTACTCGTTTTTTGGCGTTTTAAGGCCATAAAATTGAAATTCCACCTGATTCCCAAATTTTCGTGTGTTATCCCATGCCTTCTACATGGGCCCGGGCGACCGGACACGCATCGCCTAAAATTTTGTCGGCCCATAAAAAACGATCTAAGGAATAATAGTTATTGCCTCGCCATAACCATTACTCATTTTTGGCATTTTATAGGGGCCGGACGACTAAATCCAGATCGCCTAAAATTTTGTCGGATCATCAAAAACGACGTAAGGAAAAATAATCATCGTCTCGCCATGACTGTTACTCATTTTTTATGGGCCCGCAAAATTTTAGGAGATTCGGGGTCGGTGGCCTGAATTCATGCAGATGGCGTGGATTATAGCACACGTAATCTCAGAATCGTCCTGAATTCCTGTTTTATGGCCCTAAAACACGAAAAAATGAGAAACGGTCACTGCCTCACTATGACCATTACTCGTTTTTTGGCGTTTTAAGGCCATAAAATTGAAATTCCACCTGATTCCTAAATTTTCATGTGTTATCCCATGTCTTCTACATGAGCCCGGGCGACCGGACACGCATCGCCTAAAATTTTGTCGGCCCATAAAAAACGATCTAAGGAATAATAGTTATTGCCTCGCCATAACCATTACCCATTTTTGGCGTTTTATAGGGGCCGGACGACCAAATCCAGATCGCCTAAAATTTTGTCGGATCATCAAAAACGACGTAAGGAAAAATAATCATCGTCTCGCCATGACTGTTACTCATTTTTTGGCGTTTTATTGCCATAAAACTGAAATACCGCATGATTCCCAGATTTTCGTGTGCTATAGCCCGCGCCTTCTACATGGGCCTGGGCTATCAGACATTGATCATCTAAAATTTTGTCGGCCCATAAAAAATGACCTAAGGAACAATAGACATCGCCTCGCCATGACGGTTACTCAGTTTTTGGCATTTTAGGGCCATAAAATAAGAATTTCGCCCGATTCTTAGATTTTCATGTGTTATATAGCCCACGCCTTTTGCATGGGTCCGGACGACCAAACCCGGATCGCCTAAAATTTTATCGGCCTATCAAAATATGACCTATGGAACGATAGTCACTGCCTCGCCATGATCATTACTCATTTTTTGGCGTTTATGGAGCCGTAAAATTGGAATTCACCCGATTTTCAAATTTTCGTTTGTTGTAGCCAAGGCCTTCTACATGGGCCCAGACTACTCGATCCGGATCGCCTAAAATTTTGTCATCCCATCAAAACGACCTAAGAAACAATAGTCACTGCATCGCCATGTCCGTTACTCGATTTTTAGCGTTTTAGGGTCATTAAATTAGAATTCCGTCCGATTTCCAAATCTTCGTGTGCTATAGGCGGCCTTCTGCATGGGAGCGGGCGACCGGACCCGGATCGTCTAAAATTTGCCTATCCACAAAAAATGACCTGAGGAATAATAGTCACTGCCTCGCCATGATCGTTACTCGAATTTTGACATTTTAGGGCCATAAAACAAAATTGCGCCCGATTTTTAGATTTTCGTGTGCCCATGCCTTGTGCATGGGCGTTGGCGGCCGGACCCAGATCGCTAAAATTTTTCTAGCCCATAAAAAATGACCTATGGAACAATAATCACCGCCTCGCCATAACTGTTACTCGTTTTTGGCGTTTTAGGGCCATAAAATTAGAATTTCGCCTGATTCCCAGATTTTCGTATGTTATAGCCCACGCCTTCTGCATGGACCCAGGCGACCAAGCCCGGATCGCCTAAAATTTTGCCGGCTCATAAAAAATGACCTAAGGAACAATAGTCACCGCCTATCCAGGATTGTTACTCTTTTTTGGCGTTTTAGGGCCATCAAACTGGAATTCCGCTTGATTCCTAGTTTTTCGTGTGCATAGCTCACGCCTTCTGCATGGGCCCAGGCGAACGAATCCGGATTGCCTAAAATTTTGGCGGCCCAATAAAAACGACCTAAGAAACAATAGTCACCGCCTCGCAATGACCGTAACTCGTTTTTGGGCGTTCAGGGCCATAAATCTATAATTCCGCCTGATTTTCGTATGGTATAGCCCACGTCTTCTTAATGGACCGAAGCGACCAGACTCGAATCGCCTAAAAATTTTCCAAGCTATAAAAAACTACCTAAGGAACAATAGTCACCGTCTTGCCATGACTGTTACTCTTTTTTGGCGTTTTAGGGCCATAAAACTAGAATTCTACCACATTCCTAGATTTTTGTGTGCATAACCCATGCCTTCTGCATGGGCTCGGGCGATCGGGCCCGGATCGCTTAATATTTTGTTGGCCCATATAAAACAACCCATGAAATAATAGTCACCGCATCGCCATGATCATTACTCATTTTTAGGCGTTTCAGGGCCATAAAACTGGAATTCCGCTTGATTCCAATATTTTTATTTTTTTATGTTTTAAGAAAAGGAAAATCTTATTTCCCGTCTTCTGCATGGGTTCGGCGATCGAACCCAGATCTCCTAAAATTTTGTCGTCCCATAAAGAATGACTTAAGGATTAATAGTCATCGCCTCGCCATGACCATTACTCGTTTTTTTTGCGTATTAGAGGGCTCGGACGACGGGATACAGATCGCCTAAAATTTTGCCGGACCATCAAAAATGACCTAAGGAACAATAGTCACCGCCTCGCCATAACCGTTACTCGCTTTTCGGCCTTTTATTTTCATAAAACTAGAATACCGCCCGATTCACATATTTTCGTGTACTATAGCCCGTGCCTTCTGCAGGGCTAGGGTGATCGGACCCTGATCACCTAAAATTTTACTGGTCCATCGATAACGACCTAAGGAACAATAGTCACTGCCTCACCATGACCGTTATTCATTTTTTGGTGTTTTAGGATCATAAAAGAAGAATTTGCCCGATTCTAAGATTTTCATGTGCTATAGCCAGCACCTTTTGCATGGGTCCGGACGACTGGACCCGGATCGCCTAAAATTTTATCGGTCCATCAAAAGTGACCTATGAAACACTAGTCACCACCACGCCATGACCGTTACTCATTTGTTTTGCATTTTAGGGCCATAAAACTAGAATTCCGCCTGATTCCCAGATTTTTGTATACGATAGCCCACGCCTTCTGCATGGGCCCGACTGACCAAACCCGAATAACCTAAAATTTTGTCGGACCATAAAAAATGACCTAAGGAACAATAGTCATCACCTCACCATGAGCGTTACTCTTTTTTGGTATTTTTGGGACATAAAACTTATATTCCACCTGATTCTCAGATTTTCATGTGATATATCCCACGCCGTTTACATGGCCCAGACGACCGGACCCGGATTACCTAAAATTTTATCGGCCCATAAACAACGACCTAAGGAACAATAGTCACTGTCTCCCTATGACTATTATTCGTTTTTGGCGTTTTGTGACCATAAAACTAGAATTCCGCATGATTCCTAGATTTCGTGTGTTATAGCCCACGTCTTCTGCATGGGCCGGGGCAACCGGAACCATATCGCCTAAAATTTTACCGGCCCATCAAAAGCGACATAAGGAATAATAGTCACCATCTTTCCATGACTGTTACTCATTTTTTGTGTTTTAGGGTCATAAAACTAGAAATCCATCTGGTTCATATATATTCGTGTGTTATAGCCCACGCCTTCTATATGGGCCCGGACAATCGGTTCCGGATTGCCTAAATTTTTGTCGACCCATCAAAAATGACCTAAGGAACAATTGTCCTCGCCTCGCTATGATCATTACTCATTTTTTGGCGGTTTAGATCTATAAAACACCAAATATCGCCTGATTCCTAAATTTTCGTGTGCTATAGGCCATGCCTTCTGCATGGGCCCGAGTGTTCGGACACGGATTGCTTAAAATTTTGTCGGCCCATCAAAACGACCTAAGGAAAAATAGTCACCGCCTCTCCATGATCGTTACTCGTTTTTTTTGCGTTTTATGGCCATAAAACTGGAATTTCGCTCGATTCTCAGATTTTCGTTTCTATAGCCCACGCCTTCTGCATAGACCCGGGCAACCAAACCCGAATTACCTAAAATTTTGTCAGCCCATAAACAATGACCTAAGGAACAATAGTCACTTCCTCGCCATGATCGTTACTCGTTTTTTAGCATTTTAAGGCCATAAAACTGGAATTCTGCCAAATTCCCAAATTTCATATGTTATAGCCTACGCCTTCTTCATGGGTCCGAGCGATCAGACCCGGGTCGCCTAAAATTTTGCCGACCCATCAAAAATAACCTAAGGAACAATATACACCACTTTTCCATGACCATTACTCGTTTTCTAGCTTTTTAGGGTCATTAAACTAGAATTTCCCCCGATTATCAGATTTTCGTATGGTATGTATAACCCATGCCTTTTACGTAGGCCCAGGAGACCGGACCCGGATCGCTTAAAAAAACTTTTGACCCATCAAAAAAGACCTAAGTAACAATAGTCACTGCCTCGCCAAGATCGTTACTCGTTCTTTGGTGTTTTAAGGCTATAAAACTGGAATTTGCCCGATTCTCAGATTTTTCTTGTGTTATAGCCCACGCCTTCTGCATAAGCCCGGGCGACCAGACCTGCATCGCCTAAAATTTTGACGTCCCATAAAAAATGACCTAAGGAACTATAGTCACCACCTCGCCATGACCGTTACTCTTTTTTGGCGGTTTTGGGCCATAAAACCGGAATTTCGCCTTATTTTCAGATTTCCGCGTGCTATATAGCCCACGCCTTCTACATGGACCAGGAAAATCGGACCCGGATTGCCTAAAATTTAGTCGGCCCATCAAAATGACCTAAGGAATAATAGTCACTGCCTAGCCATGACTGTTACTCGTTTTTGGCATTTTAGGACCATAAAACTAGAATTCCGCACGTTTCCTAGATTTTCGTGTGTAATAACTCACGCCTTCTGCATGGGCTCAGGCGACCGAATACCTATCGCCTAAAATTTTTCCGTCCCATCAAAAGCGACCTAAGGAACAATTGTCACCGCCTCTTCATGACCGTTACTCATTTTTTTGGCATTTTAGAGCCATAAAACTGGAATTTCGACCGATTCTCATATCTTCGTATGCTATAGCCCAAGCCTTCTGCATTGGCCCAGACAACCGGTCCCAGATCGCCTAAAATATTATTTTTCCATAAACAACGACCTAAGGAATAATAGACTCCCCCTCGCCATGACCGTTACTCATTTTTTATCGTTTTAGGGCCATAAAATGCCAAATACCGTTTGATTCCCATATTTTCATGTGCTATATCCCACGCCTTCTACATGGGCCCGGGACCCGGACCCGGATCGCCTAAAATTTTGTCGGCCCATAACAAACGACCTAAGGAACAATAATCACTATCTCACCATGATCGTTACTCATTGTTTGGCATTTTAAGCCCATAAAACGCCAAATAGCGCATGATTCCTAGATTTTCATGTGTTATAGCCCACGCCTTTTGCATGGTCCCAGACGACCGGACCTGGATCGCCAAAAATTGTTTGCCCATAAAAAATGACCTAAGGAACAATCGTCACTACCTCTTCATGTTTGTTACTCATGTTTTGGCATTTTAGGACCATAAAACTGAAATTCCGCACAATTCTCAGATTTTCGTGTGTTATAGCCCACGCCTTATGCATGGGCCCGGACGACCAGACCCAAATCGCCTAAAATTTTGCCGGCCCATAAAAAATGACCTAACTAATAATATTCACCGTCTCGCCATGATCGTTACTCATTTTTTGGCCGTTTTTGGCCATCAAACGCCAAATACCTCCCCATTCCCAGATTTTCGTGTGCTATAGCCCACGCCTTCTGCATGGGCTCGGGCAACCGGACCCAGATCTCATAAAATTCATACAAATGGACCTAAGGAACAATATTCACCGCTTTACCCTGGTTGTTACTCATATTTTAGTATTTTAGGGACAATACTAGAATTTCGTCCAATTCCCGAATTTTTATATTCTATTACCCACGTCTATTATATGGGCCATGGCGACCGGACCCAGATCACCTAAAAAATTTTCGGCCCATCAAAAACGAAGTAAGGAACAATAATCACCGCATCCCCATGACCGTTACTCGTGTTTTGGCATTTTAGGGCCATAAAATAGAATTCTGTCCGATTTCTAAATTTTCATGTGCTATAGCACACGCCTTCTACATGGGTCCGGGCGACCAGACACGTATCGTTTAAAATTTTCCAGCCCATCAAAATCGACTAACGAACAATAGTCACCGCCTCGACATGACCGTTACTCATTGTTTCGGCGTTTTAGGGCCATAAAAGTGGAATTTTGCCCGATTCCTAGATTTTTGTGTGTTATAGCCCATGCCTTATGCTTGGGCCTGGGCGACCACACCCGGATCGCCTAAAAAAAATTTGGCCCATCAAAAATGACCTAAGGAAAAATAGACACTGCCTCGCCATGGCCGTTACTCGTTTTCTAGAGTTTTAGGGTCATTAAACTGGAATTCAGCCCGATTCATAGATTTTCGTATGGTATAACTCATGCCTTCTGCGTGGACCTAAGTGACCAGACCCGGATCGCCAAAATATTTTCCATCCCAACAAAAATGGCATAAAGAATAATAGTCACCGCCTCGCCATGACCGTTACATGTTTCTTTTGGTGTTTTAGGGCCATAAAACTGAAAATTCACATGATTCCTATATTTTCGTGTTATGGCCCAAGCTTTCTACATGGGCCCGTACGACTAGACCCGGATCGCCTAAAAATTTGCCGGCCCATTAAAAATAACCTAAGGAACAATAGTCACCACCTCGACATGACTGTTACTCCTTTTTGGTATTTTAGAGCCATAAAATTGGAATTCCGCCTGATTCTCAAATTTTTGCATACTATAGCCCACGCTTTCTGCATGAGCCTGGGCGACCAAATCTTGATCGCCTAAAAGTTTATCGGCCCATTAAAACAACCTAAGGAACAATAGTCATTGCCTCGCCATGACTGTTACTCTTCTTTTAGCATTTTAGGGCAAAAAAATTAGAATTCCGTCGGATTCCCAAATTTTCGTGTGCTATAGATCACGCCTTCTGCATGCGCCCGGGCGACCAGACCCAGATAGCATAAAATTTTGTCGGCACATCAAAAATGGTCTAAGGAACAATAGTCATTGTCTCGCCACGACTGTTACATTGTGTTGGCATTTTAGGGCCATAAAACGGAAAATTTGCCAGATTCCTAGATTTTGGTGTGCTATGGCCCACGCGTTCCGCATGGGCTCAGACGACCAGACCCAGATCGTCTAAAATTTCTCCGACCCTATAAAAATGACCTATGGAACAATAGTCACTGCCTCACGATGATTGTTACTCGTGTTTTGGCATTTTAGGGCCATAAAACTAGAATTCCGTCCGATTCCCAGATTTTTGTATGCTATAGCCTACGCCTTCTGCATGGGCCCGGGCAGCCAGATCCGGATCACCTAAAATTTTGTCGGCCCATCAAAATGACCTAAGGAACAATAGTCAGCGCCTCGCCATGACTGTTGCTCGTTTTCTAAGCGTTTTAAGACCATAAAAGTGGAATTGCACACGATTCCTATATTATCGAGTGTTATAGCCCACGCCTTCTACATAGGCCAAGGCGACCGGACCTAGATCGCCTAAATTTTTTCCGACCCATTAGAAATGACCTAAGGATTAATAGTAACTGCCTCGCCATCATTGTTACTCATTTTTTGGTGTTTTAGGGCCATAAAACTAGAGTTCCGCCTAATTACCAGATTTTCGTGTGCTATAACCCATGGCTTCTACATGGGCCCAGACGACCGGACCTAGATCGCCTAAAAGTTTGCTAGCCCATCAAAAACAAGTTAAGGAACAATAATCACTGTCTCGCTATGACCGTTACTCGTTTTTTGTCATTTTTGGGGCAAAAAATAGGAATTTCGCCCAGTTTCTCGATTTTCGTGTGCTATAGCCACGCCTTCTGCATGGCCACGGTTCGCCTAAAATTTTGCCGTTCCATAAAAGTGACCTAAGGAACAATAGTCACCGCCTCGCCATGACCATTATTCGTTTTTTGGCGTTTTACGGTCATAAAACGTCAAATACCGCCCGATTTCCAAATATTCGTGTGCTATATATAGCACACGCTTTTTACATGGACTCGAGCGACCGGACTCGGATCGCCTAAAATTTTACCGGCCCATCAAAAATGACCTAAGGAACAATAGTCACTGCCTCGCCATGACAATTACTCGTATTTTGGCATTTTAAGGCCATAAAACTGTAATTTTACCCGATTCTCAGATATTTGTGTGTTATAGCCCACGCCTTCTGCATGAGTCCAAGCGATCGGTCCTAAACCGCCTAAAATTACACTGCCCCGTAAAACGCGACCTAAGAACAATAGTCACCACCTCGCCATGACTGTTACTTGTTGTTTAGCGTTTTAGGGCCATAAAACTGAAATTCTGCATGATTTCTAGATTTACGTGTGTTATATCCCACGCCTTCTGCAGAGGCCTTGGCAACCGGACCTAGATTGTCTAAAATTTTGCCAGCCCATACAAAACGACCTAAGGAACAATAGTCACCGCCTCGCCATGACCGTTACTCATTTTTTTGACGTTTTAGGGCCATAAAATGCCAAATACCGACTGATTCCCAAATATTCGTACGCTATCCCACGTCTTCTGAATGTGTCCGGGTGATCAGACTCGGATCGCCTAATATTTTGTCGCCTCATCAAAAACGACCTAAGGAACAATAGTCACCACCTCGCCATGACCGTTATTCATATTTTGGCATTTTATGGCCAAAAAATGGAATTGCGCGAGATTCCCAGATTTTCGTGCGCTATAGCCCATGTCTTTTACATGGGCCCGGGCGATCGGACCCGGATCGCCTAAAATTTTGCCAACCCATCAAAAATAACCTAAGGAACAATAGTCACCGCCTTGCCGTGACCATTACTCGTTTTTTGGAATTTTAGGGCCATAAAACAGGAATTTCACCAGATTCCCAGATTTTCGCGTGGTATAGCCCACACTTTATGAATAGGCCCAAGCGACCAGAATCGGATCACCTAAAATTTTACCGACCCATAAAAAATTACCTAAGGAACAATAGTCACCGCCTCGCCCTGACCGTTACTTATTTTTTAGCGTTTTAGGGCCATAAAACTGGAATTTCGCCTGATTCTCAGATTTTCGTGTGCTATAGCCCACGCCTTCTGTATGGGCCCGAGCGACAGGACCTGGATCGCTTAAAATTTAGTCGACCCATTAAAAATGACCTAAGGAACAATAGTCACTGTCTCGCCAAGACCGTTACTGTCACGACTCCAATTCCCCTCCGTAGGATGATGGCACCTAGTCTCTAAGACTAGGTAAGCCTAACAATTTGTGGAATAACTGAATATACAACTGAACTCAAATTCTCAACATATGAAATATAAATAAAAACTATGATTCAAATAATTACAACTCCCAAAACCCGGTAGAAATAAGTCACAAGTTTCTAAGAGAAAATACTAAGTGTCTCTAAACATTAGAGTCTAAATAGAATAAGGAAAAATATTGTAATAGGATAGAGGGTGACTCAGAGGTCTACATACGCTGGCAGATATACCTTGAAGTCTCCATGTACGGTCTAGCTCACTGGTATCTAGTCTGGTAGGACGGAACTGGATCTACACAAAAAGATGTGCAGAAGTGTAGTATGAGTACACCACAACGGAACCCAGTAAGTGCCAAGCCTAACCTCGATAGAGTAGTGACGAGGTCAGATCAGGGCCCTACTGGTTTAAAAGAAAAGTAAGGCAGAAGATATAATAATATTTTGAAATGATTGTGAATTTAAAAAAATGAGAAGTTACAAAAAGATAACCAACACAACAAATAGAGGTAAATAAGAGGGGAGCTCCTGAGGTACCGCCTCATAGTCCCAAATGTAAATACACAACATAGGTATATACAATAAAGGGATCTCCCGAAGTATCGCCTCGTAGTCCCAAAAGTAAATATGCAACACGGGATATCCCAAGGTATCGCCTCGTAGTCCTAAAAGTAAATACACGACATGTGGAGCTCCTGAGGTACCACCTCGTAGTCCCACAAGTAAATACGCAACTCGTACATTATGTGTAATGACCCGGCCGGTCGTTTCGAGAGTAGTAGCCCCGATCCCTTATTTACTGCTTCTCCCATATCTATTCCTACTATTGTGACTTGCCGGGAGGTTTCGTTTTGGTTTTTGGAGTGTTTTGGGACATTTAATCCCTAAATGGAGGTTTAAACCTTAGGATTTGGACCGTAGTCGGAATTGTGTGAAAACGACTCCGGAATGGAGTTTCGTCAGTTACGATAGCTCCGTTAGGTGATTTTGGGCTTGGGGGCGTGTCCGGACTGTGTTTTGGAAGTCTGTAGCTCATTTACGCTTGAAATGGCAAAAGTCGAATTTTTGAAGATTTGGACCGGTAGTAAAAATTTTGATATCGGGGTCGGATTCCGATTTTGAAAGTTGGAGTAGGTCCATAATGTTGAATATGACTTGTGTGATAAATCTGGGGTCAATCAGACGTGGTTTGGTTGGTTTCGGCATCGGTTGTCGAATTTGAAAGTTTCAAGTTCTTTAAGTTCAAATCGGAGGATGATTTGTGATTTTAGCGTTGTTTGATGTTGTTGAAGGTTCGCAGAACCGATATTTCTGGGCAAAAAAGAGGAAAAATCGAGGGTTTGATTCATTTCTTCATTTTTGGACTTGGGAGCTCGTGAGTTGGCGATTTTTCGAGGGATTTTCAGAGAGAGCTTTGGGGTAACGATTCCTAACTCGTTTTTGGTTGTATTTCATTAATCTATAGTTATTTTCTCCATTTAATTTCGGATTTGGATTGAAAAGTTGGAAAAATGGGGGAAAAGTTCCTAACCGAAATTTTGAGTTTTGATTGGGATTTAGACATCGAATTTGGATAATTTTGGTACGAGTGAACTCGAGAGTGAATGGGTATTCGTATTTTGTGACTTTTATCCAATTCTGAGATATGGGCCTGGGTTGACTTTTTAGGACGAATTTCGGAATTTGTTTATTAAAATCTTGATTTCATTAATTAGACTAGTCTATTATAGTTGTATGTATGATATGTAATTGTTTTTGGCTAGATTTGGGCCATTCGAGGTCGAATATTCATGGAAATGGCATTATGACCGATTGATTGAGCTTGGTTCGAGGTAAGTGGCTTGCATAACCTTGTGTGGGCGAAACTCCCCTTAGGATTTGGTATTGTTTTGATATATGAGTGTCGTGTACGTACACAGACTATTTGTTGTAAAACTCTGTATTTCACTAAGTAATAACTTGTTTTCTCCTTATTTGAACTACAATAGCATATGTAACTATCCTATTTAGTTTAGAATAGCATGCCTTCGTGTCTTAACTACCTATCTGAACTCTGTGCAGCATGTTTAGTGAAATTCCTGTTTCTTTTCCTTGACTTGAACTTAGGCTCAACTGTGGGTTTTTCTTGTTGTAACTATTATTTCCGTTGGTTGAGCTGCATATTTACTTTGGGACTACGGAACAGTATTCCGGGAGATCCTCCTATACTGCATATTTATTTTGGGACTACGGAACGGTATTCCGGGAGATCCCCATGTACTGCATATTACTTTGGGACTACGGAACGGTATTCCGGGAGATCCCCATGTACTGCATATTTACTTTGGGACTACGGAATAGTATCCTAGGAGATCCCCCTGTACTGCATATTTACTTTGGGACTACAAAACGGTATTCCGGGAGATCCCCTTATTCTGCACATTTACGTTTGGGAATACGAGACGGTATCTCGGTAGATCGCCTGTTGTTATCTCTGTGTACTGAGTTTTTATCTTCTATAAATTCTTTTTTGTGAAATTTCAGTCTTTATTTTACTGTGATATTTCGTTCTTGCCTTGCTTTATTATTATTTATACCAGTAGGGTCCTGACCTGACCTCGTCACTACTCGACCGAGGTTAGGCTTGGAACTTACTGGGTACTGATTGTGGTGTACTCATGCTACTCTTCTGCACATGTTTTTCGTGTGCAGATCCAGGTGCTCCTTATCAGCCGCACTATCAGTGATTCAGGACTGCTTGGAGACTTCAAAGTATATATGTCGCGTCCGCAGACCTCGGAGTCCCCTTCTACTCTTCCCCATGTCCATTATCTTATGTATTTTCTTTTGATAGACTCTGATGTATAGAGACACTAGATTTTTCTTCTGTAGTTTGTGATTCACGATGTTCCGGGTTTTGAAAATGTTGTATAGTATATTGAGAAATTGGTTATTGTACATGCCAAGCGGCATGGTATTCAGTTACGGTGTTATCAATACAGTTAGTTGTTAAATTTATATTTTTATTTCATTATTCCACAAATGTTAGACTTACCTAGTCATAGAGACTAGGTGCCGTCACGACGTCATACAGAGGGGAAATTGGGTCATGACATTATGGAACAACGAATTTACGGCAATGAATCCTACGGTTAAAGACCGAATACAATAATCAAGAAAACATGCAATTCAACTAAGCATGTTGCATAAATTTTATGTAAGAGTAAATACACGCAGACATACGATACTAGGCTAAACATGAAAGCTACACATGCTAAGGAAACTCAGTTAAGGAATTTAAAAAGAAGACTACTCGGCAAGAATCGGAATTTTCACATTTAACCCATGTAGGCACTTGTCAACTCGCATACACGGCGCTCACATATCACAAATTGTTACAATAGTACCAAATCCTATGGGGATTTCCCACACACAAGGTTAGACAAGTCACTTATCTCAAATCTCGCTCAATCAATCGATAAGGATGCCTTTCCCTCGACTTTCCCGACTATGAATGGACCAAATCTAGCCAAAAGCAATTACATACTATAAATACAACTACAAAAATTAATTTAAATAATGAAACTACGACTTTAGCAAGAAATTAGAAAAATCGCCCCAAAAAGTCGACTCGGGACCACGTTTCGAAATCGGGTAAAAGTCACATAATACGAACGCCTATTCGACCACGATTCCAACCATATCAATTTTACTAAAATCCGACATCAACTCGACCTTCAAATCCTCAAATCTTATTTTCAAATTCCTAGGCTCAAATCCTCAAATTTCACTGTAAAAACACGTAATCTAGTCAAATTATTCAATGATAATTCAATATTATTGATTAACAATGATCACAAGTGACTTACCTCAAGTTTTCCCGTGAATTCTCTCTGAAAAATTGCCTCAACTCATGTTTGAAATGTCCTAGAATGAGACCTAAGGAACTTCTTTTGCGGTCCTAAATCCTAAATCCGCTTCTGCGGTCCTAATTCAATTTCTTTTGCGGTCCTAAATCCGCTTCTGCGGACTCGCTTCTGCGAGGCGAAGACCGCTTCTGCGGAGCTCCCATGCCTGGTCTCTTCCGCTTCTACGCTGCCTCCTTCATATCTGCAAGCTCGCAGATGCGGAACTTCCCTTGCATCTGCGACCTATGCCCACACTGCTCCAGCCCGCTTTTGCGATCAACATGTCTCTTCTGCGGTCATGCACCTGGACCATTTCCATCGCAGGTGCGATTGCACCAGAACTTGAAATTTTCCAGAATTTCTCCAAGTCCAAGTTTTGATCTGTTAACCATCTGAAACTCACCCGAGGCCCCCGAGACCTCAACCAAATATACCAACAAGTCCTAAAATATCATACAGTCTTAGTCGAGACCTCAAATCACATCAAATAAAAAAATACAAATTGCACATCGATTCAAGTCTAATGAAATTTAAAACTTCAAACTTCTACATTCGACGCCGAAACCTATCAAATCAAGTCTGGTTGACCTCAAATTTTGCACACAAGTCCTCATTGACATTACGGACTTACTCCAACTTCCGGAATCGGAATTCGATCCCGATATCAAAAAGTTCACTCCTGGTCAAACTTTCCAAAAATTATTCCATTTTTCAACTTTCGCCAATTGACGCTAAAATTACCTATGGACCCCCAATTCAACATCCGAACACGCTCCTAAGATCAAAAATCACCTTACGATTCTATGGGAACCGTCGAAAATCCATTCCAGAGTCATCTTCACACAATTCAAACTACGGTAAATTTCTAGAACTTAAATTCTCAGTTTAGGGATTATGTGTCCCAATCCGAAACCAAAAATAAATCCTTCCGGCAAGTCACAAAACCCAAAAATGAAATAAGTGGAGCAATAAATAAGGGTTAGGGGCTAGTACTCTCAAAACGGCCAGCATGATCGTTACCGTTACTCGTTTTTTGGTGTTTTAAGGTTATAAAACTGAAATTCCTCCCTATTCTTTGATTTTCGTGTGCTAAAGCCCACGCCTTCTACGTGTGCCTGGGCGACCTGACCCGCATCGCCTTAAATTTTGCCTTCCCATAAAAAACGACATAAGGAACAATAGTCATTACCTCACCATGACCATTACTCGGTTTTTGGTGTTTTAGGGTAATAATATGCCAAATATCGTGTGCTATAGCCCGTGCCTTCTTCATGGGCCAAGGCGATCGAACCCGGATCGCATAAATATTTTTTGGCCCATCAAAAGAGACCTAAGGAACAATAGTCACCGCCTCGCCAAGATTGTTACTCCTTTTTTGGCATTTTAAGGCCATAAAACTGGAATCCGCCCGATTACCAGATTTTTTGTGCTATAGCCCACGCCTTTTGCATGGGCCCCGGAGACCTGCATCCCCTAAAATTTTGTCGTCCCATCAAAAATCCCTAAGGAACAATAGTCACCGCCTCACCATGACCACTACTCTTTTTTTGCGTTTAGGTCTATAAAACTGGCATTTCGACTGATTTCAGATTTTCGTGTGTTATATTGCCTAAAATTATGTCGGCACATCACAAATGACATAAAGAACAATAGTCATCTCCCCGCCATGACCGTTACTCATTTTTGGCTTTTTAGGTCAAAAAACTGCAATTTTGCGTGATTCTCAAATTTTCATGTGCTATAGCACTCGCCTTCTGCATGGGCCCGGGCAACTGGACTCGGATCGCCTAAAGATTTGTCGGCCCATAAAAAATGACCTAAGGAACAATAGTCATCACCTCACCATGAATGTTACTCATTTGATAGCGTTTTAGGGCCATAAAACTAGAATTTTGCCCGATTCTTAGATTTTCGTGTGTTATAGCCCATGCCTTCTGTATGGGTGCGGGCGACCGGACCCGGATCACCTCAAATTTTTCCGACCCATAAAAATGACCTAAGGAAAAAAAATCACTGCCTCACCATGACCGTTACTCGTTGTTTTTGCGCTTTTGGGCCATAAAACTAAAATTTCGCCTGATTCCAAGATTTTCTTGTGCTATACCCCAGGCCTTCTGCTTGGGCCCAGGCGACCGGACCAGGATTGCCTAAAATTTTGCCGGACTATCAAAAACTCCCTAAGGAATAATAGTCACCGTCTCGCCATGACCGTTACTCGTTTTTAGCATTTTAGGGTCATATAACTGGAATTCCACCTCATTCACAATTTTTTGTGTACTACGCCTTCTGCATGGGCCCGGGTAACAGGTCCCGGATCGCTTAAAAATTTGCTGGCCCATCAAGAATGACCTAAGGAACAATAGTCACCGCCTCGCCATGACAATTACTTGTTTTTAGCGTTTAGGGTCATAAAACTGTAATTCCACCCGATTTCCAGATTTTCGTGTGTTATAGCCACGCCTTCTACATGGGCATAAGCGACCAAACCTGGATCGCCTAAAAATTTTCTGGCCCGTCAAAAACGACTTAAGGAACAATAGTCACCGCCTCGCCATGACCGTTACTCATTTTTTGACGTTTTAAAGCCATAAAACTGAAATTCTACGTGATTCCTAGATTTTCGTGTGCTAGCCCACTCCTTCTGAGTGGCCCCGGGCAACCGAACCCGGATCACCTAAAAATTTGTTGGCCCATATAAAATGACATAAGGAATAATAGTCACTGCCTTGCCATAATCATTACTCGTTTGGTGTTTTAGGGTCATAAAATTGGAATTCAACCTGATTCCTAAATTTTCGTGTGCTAGGATCGCCTAAAATTTTTCCAAACCATAACAAACGGCCTAAGTAACAATAGTCACCGCCTCGCCATGAACGTTACTTGTCTTTTGGCATTTTAAGGCCATAAAACTAGAATTCCACTCGATTCCTAGATTTTTGTGTGTTATTGCACATGCTTTCTGTATGGGCCTCGGCAATCATACCCGAATCGCCTAAAATTTTGTCATCCCACAAAAACTACCTAAGGAATAATAGTCGTCGCCTCGCCATGACCGTTACTCATT
The DNA here is from genome assembly GCF_000390325.3 of Nicotiana tomentosiformis. NCBI lineage: Eukaryota > Viridiplantae > Streptophyta > Magnoliopsida > Solanales > Solanaceae > Nicotiana > Nicotiana tomentosiformis. The sequence continues at coordinate 134,130,370 of NC_090823.1, read as the reverse complement.
TGGCATTTTAGGGCCATAAAACTGAAATTTTGCCTGATTTTCAGATTTTTGTGTGCTATAACCCACACCTATTGCGTGGGGCCGGGAGACCGGACCCGAATCGCCTTTTGTATTCCCATGAAAAATAACCTAAGGAACAATAATCAATGCCTCGCAATGACTGTTACTCGTATTTTTGTATTTTAGGGCCATAATACGCCAAATACCGCATGATTCCCAGATTTTCGTGTGCTATAGCCCACGCCTCGTGCATGGGCATGGGCGATCGAACTCGGGTCGATTAAAATTTTGCCAACCCATCAAAAATGATCTAAGGAACAATAGTCACCACCTCCCCGTAATTATTACTCATTTCTGGCATTTTAGGTCTATAAAACTGGAATTCTGCGTGATTCCTAGATTTTTCATGTGCTATAGCCCTCACCTTCTGCATGGCCCCCGGCGACCGGACCTGCATCGCCTAAAATTTTAGCAGCCAATCAAAAATGACCTACGAAATAATAGTCGGCGCCTCGTCATAACCGGTACTCATTTTTTGGCGTTTAGAGCCATAAAACTAAACTTATGCTTGATTCCGAGATTTTCATGTGCTATTGCCCACGCTTTCTGCATGGTCCCAGGTAACCATACCCGGATCGCCTAAACTTTTGTCGGCCCTCCATAAATGACCTATGGAACAATAGTCACCATCTTGCCATGACTGTTTCTCATTTTTTGGCGTTTTAGGTCCGTAAAATGCCAAATACCGCCCGATTCTCAAATATCCATGTGTTATAGCCCACGCCTTCTGCATGGGCCCGAGCGACTAGACTCGTATCGCCTAAAGGTTTGCCTTCCCCTAAACAACTACCCAAGAAATAATAGTCACCGTCTTTCCATGACCGTTACTCATTTTTTGGCGTTTTAGGGCCATATAACTAGAGTTCCGCGCGATTCCTAGATTTTCGTATTACATTGCCCACGGCTTCTGCATAGGCCCGAGCAACCGGATCCGAATAGCCTAAAAATTTTCCGACCTATCAAAAATGACCTAAGGAACAATGGTCACCACCTCGCCATGACCGTTACTCGTTGTTTTGTATTTTAAGGCTATAAAACTAGAATTTCGTCCGATTCCCAGATTTTCATGTGTTATAGCCTACGCCTTCTGCATGGGCCTGAGAGACCGGACTCGTATCGCATAAAATTTTGACAATGCATAAAAAAATGACCTAAGTAACAATAGTCACCGCCTCGCCATAACCCTTACTCGTGTTTTGGCATTTTAGAGCCATAACCCGTGAATTTCTCCCGATTCCCAAATTTTCGTGTGTTATAGCCCATGCCTTTTGCATGGGCCCGGACGATCGGACCCAGATCGCCAAAAATTTTGCTAGCCTATCAAAAATGACCTAATAAATAATAGTCACTGCCTCTCCATGAATGTTACTCATTTTTGGCATTTTAAAGCTATAAAATTAGAATTCCGCCTGATTCCAAGATTTTCGTGTGCTATAGCCCACCCCTTCTGCATGGGCCTAGGCGACCGGACCTAGATCGCCTAAAATTTTGCCTGCCCATATAAAATGACCTAAGGAACAATAGACACCGGCTCGCAATAACCGTTACTCATTTTTTAGCATTTTAGAGCCATAAACACCAAATACCGCACGATTCCCTCATTTTCATGTGTTATATAGCCCATATTCTGCATGGGCCCGAGCGATCAGACAAGGATCGCCTAAAAATTTTTTGGCCCATTAAAAATGATCGAAGGAACAATAGCCACTGCCTCGCTATGAGCATTACTCATTTTTTTGCAGTTTAGGGCCATAAAACTGGAATTCCGCTTGATTCCCAAATTATCATGTGCTATAGCCCACGCCTTCTGCATGGGCTCAGGCGATTGGACTTTGATATCCTAAAATTTTGCCAGTCCATCAAAAATAACTTATGGAACAATAGTCACCGCCTTGCCTTGAGCGTTACTCTTTTTTGGCGTTTTAGGGCCATAAAACTAGAATTCTCCCTGATTCTTAGCTTTTTGTGTTCTATGCATGTGCGATCGGATCCAGATCGCCTAAAATTTTGCTAGCCCATCAAAAATGACCTAAGGAACAATAGTCACCGCCTCGCCATGACCGTTACTCGTTTTTGGCGTTTAAGGCTATATACTTGGAATTTCGCCCGATTCTCAGATTTTCGTGTGGTATAGCCCACGCCTTTTACATGGACCCGGGCAACCGGACTCAATTCGCCTAAAAATTGTCCAACCCATAGAAAATGGCCGAAGGAACAATAGCCACCACCTTGCCATATCTGTTACTTGTTTTTTGGCGTGTTAGGGCAATAAAACGCCAAATACTGCCTGATTCCTAGATTTTCGAGTGCTATAACCCACGTCTTCTGCATGGGCCCGAGCGACCGGACCCGGATTGCCTAAAATTTTATCGGCCCATCAAAAATAACCTAAGGAATAATAGACACAGCCTCTCCATGACCGTTACTCATTTTTTGGCATTTTAGGGCTATAAAACTTAAATTTTGCCCGATTCCCAAATTTTTGTCTACTATCCCACGCCTTATGCATGGGCCCCGGCGATCGGACCTAGATCACCTAAAATATTGTCGGACCATCCAAAACGACCTAAGGAACAATAGTCACCGCCTTGCCATGACCGTTACTAATGTTTTTGGCGTTTTAGGGCAATAAAACTGGAATTTCACATAATACCCAGATTTTGTTGTGTTATAGCCCACCCTTTATGCTTGGGCCCAAGCGACCGGATTCAGATTGCCTAAAAAAATTTCGGCCCATCAAAAACGACATAAGGAACAATAGTCACCGCCTCGCCATGACTGTTACTCATGTTTTAGCATTTTAGGGGCATAAAATGCCAAATACCGCCCGATTCCCAAATATTCATATGTTATATAGCTCACGCCTTCTGCATGGGCCCGGACGACCGGACTCAGATCTCATAAAAAAATTTTGCCCCATAAAATATGACATAAGGAACAATAGTCACCACCTCGTCGTGACCGTTACTCATTTTTTGGCATTTTAGGGCTATAAAACTGGAATTTTACCTGATTCCCAAATTTTCCTGTGCTACCATGCCTTCTGTATGGGCCGCAATCGGACCAGATTGCCTAAAATTTTTTCGGCCCATCCAAAACGACCTGTGAAAAAATAGTCACTGCCTCGCCATGACCATTTTTTTTTTATAAATATTTTAGGACAATAAAACTAGAATTCCGCCCGATTCCGATATTTTCGTATGCTATTGGCAACGCCATCTACATGGGACTGGGCGACTGGATCCGGATCGCCTAAAATTTTGTCGGCATATCAAAAATGACTTAAGGAACAATAGTCAGCACCTCTCCATGACCATTACTAGTGTTTTAGCATTTTAGGGCCATAAAACTGGAATTCTGTCCAATTCTCAGATTTTTTTGTGCTATAGCCCACGTCTTCTACATGGGCCCGGGCGATCGGGCCCGGATCGCCTAAAATTTTGTCAGCCCTTCAAAAATGACCTAAGGAATAATAGTCACCTCATCGTCATGACCGTTACTCATTTTATGGTGTTTTAAGGCCATAAAACTGAAACTCCGCCTGATTCTCAAATTTTCGTGTGCTATAGCCTACGCCTTCTGTATGGGCCTGAGCGACTGGACGTGCATCGCCTAAATTTTTGACGGCCCATCAAAAATAACCTAAGGAACGCCAAATATCAAAAACGTTATAGCCCACACCATTACTACCTCGTCATGACCGTTATTCATTTTTTGGCGTTTAGGCCTATAAAACGCCAAATACCGCCCGATTCTCAGATTTTTATGTGCTATAGCCCACGCCTTCTGCATGGGCCTGGGAGATCGGACCCAGAATATCTAAAATATTTCCGGCCCATCAAGTATGACCTAAGGAATAATATTCTCCGCATCGCCATGACCGTTACTCGTTTTTTGTGTTTTAGGGCCATAAAACTAGAATTTCGCTCGATTCCCAATTTTTCGTATGTTCCAAGCCTTCTGCCTGGGCCTGGGCAACCAGACCCGGACCAAAAAGTTTTTGGCCCATCAAAAATGACCTAAGAAATAATGCCATGACCGTTAATCATCTTTTGGCATTTTAGGGCCATAAAGATTTTCGTGTTCTATAGCCCACACTTTCTGCATGTGCCCGAAAGACCAGGCAAGGATTGCCTAAAACTTTTCTGGACCGCCAAAAACAAACTTAGGAACAATAGTCACCGCTGCGCCATAACCGTTACTCGTGTTTGGCGTTTTAAGGCCATAAAACGCCAAACACAGCCCGATTCCTAGATTTTTATGTATTATAGCCCACGCCTTCTGTATGGGCCCGGGCCACCAGACTCGGATCGCCTAAAATTTTGTCGTCCCATAAAAACAACCTAAGGAACAATAGTCACCACCTCGCCATGATTGTTACTCGTTTTAAAGCGTTTTAGGGCCATAAAACTTGAATTCCGCCCGATTTCCAGATTTTCATGTGCTAGAACCCACATCTTCTAGATAGGCCCGGGTGACCAAACCCAGGACGCTTAAAATTTTGCTAGCTCGTTAAAAACGACCTAACAAACAATAGTCACCGCCTCGTCATGGCCGTTACTCATTTTGTTGGCGTTTTAGGGACATAAATATAGAATTTTGCTAGTTTCCTAGATTTTCGGGTTGCTATAGCCCACATCGTTTGCATGGGTCCGGATGACCGGACCCGAATTGCCTAAATTTTTGCCGACCCATATAAAACGACCTAAGAAATAATAGTCACTGCCTCGTCATGATCGTTACTCGTTGTTTTGGCGTTTTAGGGCCTTAAACTGAAATTTCGCATAATTCCTAGATTTTTGTGTGTTATAGGTCACGCCTTCTGCGTGGGCTCGGGCGACAGGCCCCGGATCGCTTAAAATTTTGTCGGCCCATCAAAAATAACCTAAGGAACAATAGTCACTGCCTTACCATGACCATTACTCGTTTATTATTGTTTTAGGGCCATAAAACACTAAATACCGCCTAATTCTCACATCTTCGTGTGCTATAGCCCATGCCTTCTACATGGGCCCGGGCGACCGGCCCGAATCGTCTAAAATTTTGTCGGCCCATCAAAGTAGACTAAAGAAAAATATTTCCCGCTTTGCCATGACCGTTACTTATTTTTTGGCTTTTTAGGGTTATAAAACTGAAATTTCGCCCGATTCTTAAATTTTCGTGTGTTATAGCCCGCATTCTTCTTTGGGCCGGGCAACTGGACCCGGATCACCTAAAATTTTGTCATCTCATAAAAAATGACTTAAGGAACAATAATCGCCGCCTCTCCATGTCCGTTACTCGTCAGTTGGCATTTTAGGGTCATTAAACTGGAATTCCGTCTCATTCCCAAATTTTCGTATGTTATATAGCCCATGCCTCAAGCATGGGCTCAGGGGACCAGACCCAGATCGCTTAAAATTTTGTCGGCCAAAAACAAAATGACCTAAGGAACAATAGCCATTGCCTCTCCATGAGCATTACTCGTTTTTAGGCATTTTAGGGCCATAATACTGGAATTCCCCCGGATTCCTAGATTTTCGTGTGCTATAGATCACGCCATCTGCATGAGACCAGGCGATCAGACTCGGATCGCCTAAAATTTTGTTGGCCCATCAAAAATGACATAAGGAACAATAATCACCGCCTCTCCATGACCGTTCCTCGTATTTTAGCGTTTCAGGGCAAAAAAACTTGAATTCTACCTTATTGGGCGACATGTCCCAAATTGTTTAAAAAAATTTCGGCCAATCAAAACTGATCTAATAAACATTTGTCATCGCCTCTTCATGACCGTTCCTTAAATACCGCCCGTTTCCCATATTTTCGAGTGAAATACCTCACGCCATCTGTATGGGTCCGGGCGACCGGAACCGAATCGCCTAAAATCTTTGTCAGCCAATCAAAAATGACTTAAGGAACAATAGTCATCGCTTCGCCATGACCTTTCATTATTTTTTTGGTGTTCTAGGCCATAAAATTGGAATTTCGTCTGATTCCCAGATTTTTATGTGCTATAGCACACATCATCTACATGGATCCGGGCGACCTAACTTGAATCGCCTAAAATTTTGCCGACCCATAAAAAATGACCTAAGGAACATTAGACATCGCCTCGCCATGACCGTTCCTTATCTTTTGGCGTTTTAGGGCCATAAACTAGAATTTTGCCTGATTCCTAGATTTTCGTGTGCTATAGCCCATAACATCTACATGGATCTGGGATACCTAATCGTAGTTGCCTAAAATTTTATCAAATCATCAAAAACAACCTAAGGAACATTAGTCATCGCTTCGCCATGACCGTTTCTCGTTTTTTGGTATTTTAGGGCCATAATACTGGAATTCCGCTCGATTCTCAAATTTTCATGTGCTATTATATCCCATGCATGCATAGGTCCGGGCACCTGGACCTGAATCACCTAAAAATTTGTCGACTCATAAAAAATGACCTAAGGAACATTAGTCATCGAGTCGCCATGACCGTTTCTTATTTTTTGGCATTTTAGGCATGGGCGGATCCACGTTGGTCATTATGGGCGCTCGAGCACCCATTGCTTTGGACGCGGAACTGATAGAATTACGCTGAAAACTTGACAAAAGAGATATATTAGATTGTTAGCAGCGAGGAACCTGGGTGCTGTGGATCATGTGGTTATTGAGGCTGGTAAACTGCGCCTAAAGTCCTCAGCGCAAGATCGAATCCTACTATAAGCATTAGACAGCGTATCTTTTCTTTCTCTTTCCTTGTTCGTTGTTTGCTTTCTTCTTTTACTTTCTTTATTTCATTTTCATTTTGCTCCCAATATCAGGCCATTCAGCCCCTCTTCTATTTATTTATTTATTTGCTTACTTTCTTATTTTCCTGTTTTCAATTATATCTTTGTTCCGCTTCCCCAACTGAGAAAGCATTTTCTATTTCTTCTTTTTCCCTTTTAGTTTCTCTTTTTCATTTTACTTTCTTCTCCCCATATTTACTTCCTAGAACTCCTCAAATTCACTTTACTTATATTTTATTTTTGTAGCAATTTTGTGATAATAGAGAGGATCTAGGAATAAAATTTGATGTTCAGTTTTTAATTTCTTACTCCTATACTTTTAAAATTATGGGTTAAAAGTTTTATATATGTTGAGATTTTGATGATCTTTTACGTATATATTCATGCTCTGTGCCCTATGACGAAAACTTGAATATAGTTGAACCCATTGATTATACGTTCTATATGCCTACTTGACAAAATATAGTGGAGCACCCATTACTTCAAAATCCTAGATCAGCCACTGGTTTTAGGGGTATAAAACTGGAATTCCGCTCGATTCCCACATTTTCGTGTGCTATCATCTAAATGCCTGGACCCGAATCGCCTATAATTTTACCGGCCAATCTAAAATTATGGTCGTTCCATATTTTTAGCGTTTTAGTACCATAAAATTGGAATTCCGTCTGATTCCATGATTTTCATGTATTATAGCCCACGCCATTTACAAGGGTCAGGGCGACCGGACCCGAATCACCTAAGATTTTTTCGGCCCATAAAAAATTACCTAAGGAATATTAATCATCGCTTCGTCATAACCGTGGGCTATAAAATAGGAATTCAGCTTGATTCCTCCCATATTTTTTTGTGTTATAGCCCACACCATTCGGTTGTCGGGACCCTAATCGCCTAAAATTTTGTTGGCCTATAAAAAACGATCTAAGGAAGATTAATCATTGCCTCATCATGACCGTTCCTCATTTTTGATAGTTTAGGGCCATAAAACTAGAATTCTGCCCGGTTCGCTAATTTTCTTTTCCTATATCCCACACTATCTACATGTGTCCGGGCGACCGCATTTGAATTGCCTAAAATTTTTCCGACCATCAAAAATGACCGAAGGAACATTAGTCATCGCATTTCCATGACCGTGTCTCATTTTTTGGCATTTTAGGGGCATAAAATTGGAATTCCACCCGATTACTAGATTTTCGTGTGTTGTAGCCCACGCCATCTGTACGGGTCCGAGCGTCGGACCCTAATCGCCTAAAATTTTGTCGGCCTATCAAAAATGACCTAAGAAACATTAGTCATTGCCTCTCTATGACCATTCCTCATTTTTTGGCGTTTTAGGGCCATAAAACTAGAATTCCATCTCATTCCCAGATTTTCATGTGCTATAGCCCACACCATCTATAAAGGTCCGGCCGACCGGACCCGAATCGCCTAAAATTTTGTCGGCCCATATAAAAAGATCTATAGAACATTAATCATCGCCTCGCTTTGACCATTCCTCATTTTTGTCGGCCCATCAAAAACGATTTAAGGAACATTAGTTATCGCCTCGCTACGACCGTTCCTCATTTTAGAGTCATAAAACTGGAATTATGCCAAATTCCTAAATTTTCGCGTGCTATAGCTCAGGCCATCTGCATGGGTCCGGACGACCAGACTCGAATCACCTAAAATTTTGTCGGCCCATCAAATGACCTAAGAAACATTAGTCATCGCCTCGCTATGACCATTCCTTATTTTTGGCGTTTTAGGCCCATAAAACTAAAATTTTGCTCGATTCCTAGTTTTTCATGTGTTATAGCCCACACCATATGTATGAGTCTGGGTGACCGAACCCGAATCGTCTAAAATTTTGTCTTCCCATCAAAAACGTCCTAAGGAACATTAGTCATTGCTTATCCATGATTGTTCCTCATTTTTTGGCATTTTAGGGCCATAAAACTAGAATTTCACCGATTCCCAGATTTTTGAGCATATAGCCCATGCCATCTGTATGGATCCGAGCAACCATACCTGAATCGCCTAAAATTTTGTCGGCCCATAAAAATGACCTAAGGAATATTAGTCATTGCCTCGCCATGACCGTTCCTCATTTTTGGCATTTTAGGGCCATAAAACTTGAATTCTGTCTGATCTTAGATTTTCGTGTGCTAATCGTTCTGAATTCTTGTTTTATGGTACTAAAACACCAAAAAAGAGGAATGATCATGGCGAAGCAATGACTATTGTTCATTAGGTCATTTTTGTGGGCCCGCAAAATTTTAGGAGATTCGGGGTCAGTCGTCTGAATTCATGTAGATGGCGTTGACTATTTTAGCACACGAAAATCTTGGAATCATCATGAATTCCTATTTTATGGCCCTAAACACCAAAACACGAGGAACGATCATGACGAATCGATGACTATTATTCATTAGATCGATTTTGATGGGCCCGCAAAATTTTAAGAGATTCGGGGTCGGTCTCCTAAATTCATGCAGATGACGTGGACTATATAACATACGAAAATTTGGAAATAGTCCTAAATTCTTGTATTATGGCCCTGAAACATCGAAAAAAGAGGAACGATCATGGCGAATCAATGACTATTGTTTATTAGGTTATTTTTATGGGCCCCAAAATTTTAGGAGATTCGGAGCCGATCGCCCGGATTCAGGCAGATTGCGTGGACTATAACACGCGAAAATTTGGGAATCACCTTGAATTCCTATTTTATGGCCCTAAAACCCTAAAAACGAGGAACCATCATGGTGAAGCGATAACTATTATTCATTGGGTCATATTTATGGGTCCATAAAATTTTAGGAGATTTGGGGCTGGTAGCCCTAATTCATGCGAATGGCGTGTACTATAGTACACGAAAATCTAGGAATCATCTTTAATTTTTCATGCCCCAAAAAACCAAAAACGAGAACGGTCATGGCAAAGCATTGATTATTGTTCATTAGGTTATTTTTTATGGCCGTGAAAAATTTTAGGAGATTTGGGGTCGGTCGCCCAAATTCATACAGATGGCGTGAACTATAGCACACAAAAATCTGGGGATCGTCCTGAATTCATGTTTTATGGCCCTAAAGCGTCAAGAAACAATGAAAGGTCTTGTGAAGCGACTATTGTTCATTAGGTCGTTTTTTATGAGCCCGCAAAATTTTAGGAGATTCGGTGCCGGCTGCCCAAATTCATGTAGATAGCGTGGACTACAAGATACGAAAATCTTGTAATCGTCCTGAATTCTTATTTTATGGCCCTAAAATACCAAAAAATAAGTAACGGTCATGGAGAAGCATTAACTATGTTCATTTAGTCATTTTTTGTTAGCTTGTAAAATTTTAGAAAATTTGAGGTTCGTCGCCCGAATTCATACAAATGGCGTGGGCACATAAAAATCTAGGAATCGTCCTGAATTCCTGTTTTATGGCCCTAAAATGCCAAAAATGAGGGACGGTCTTGGCAAAGCGATGACTATTTTTCATTAGGTCTTTTTTATGAGCCAGCAAAATTTTAGGAGATTCGGGATCGATCGCCCGAATTTATGCATATGGCGTGGACTAGCACACAAAAATTGGGAAATCGTCTTGAATTCCCGTTTTATGGCCCTAAAACTCCAAAATACGAGGAACGATCATGGCAAAGCAGTGACTATTGCTTATTAAGTCGTTTAATGGGCCCGCAAAATTGTGAAAGATTCGAGGCCGGTTGTCCGAATTCATACAGATGGCGTGGACTATAATATCACAAAAAATATGGGAATCGTCCTTAATTCCTATTTTATGGCCCTAAAACGCCAATAATGAGGAACGATCATGGCGAAGCATTGACTATTGTTCATTAGGTAATTTTTTACAGTCCTACAAAATTTTAGAGATTCGGGGCTAGTCGCTCGAATTCATGCAGATGGCGTGGATTATGGCACACAGAACTGGGGATCGTCTTGAATTTCTGTTTTATCGCCCGAAATGCCATAAAACGAGGAACGGTTATGGAGAAACACTGGCTATATTCATTTAGTCATTTTTTGTGGGCCCATAAAATTTTAGGAGATTTGAGGTCCGTCGTCCGAATTCATGCAGATGGCGTGGGCATATAAAAATCTGGGAATCGTCGTGAATTCCTATTTTATGGCCCTAAAACATCAAAAATGAGGGACAGTCTTGGCAAAGCGATGACTATTTTTCATTAGGCCTCTTTTATGGGCTCGCAAAATTTTAGGAGATTCGGGGTCGATCGCCCGAATTTATGCATATGGCGTGAACTATAGCATACAAAATTTGAAAATCGTCTTAAATTCCCATTTTATGGCCCTGAAACTCCAAAATACGGGGATCGATCATGACGAAGCGGTGATTATTATTCATTTAGTCGCTTTTATGGGCCCGCAAAATTTTGGGAGATTCGGGAACGGTTTTCCGAATTCATGCATATGGCGTGGATTATAGCACACGAAAATAGGAAATCGTCTAGAATTCCTATTTTATGGCCCTAAAACGCCAAAAAATGAGGAACGATCGTGGCAAAGCTTTGACTGTTGTTCATCTGATCGTTTTTTACATTCATGCAAAATTTTAGAAATTCGGGACTGATCGCTCGAATTCATGCAGATGTCGTGGATTATAGCACACTAAAATCTGGGAATCGTCTTTAATTTTTGTTTAAACGTCCTAAAGTGCCAGAAAACGAGGAACGGTCATGGCAGAACGATACCTATTGTTCATTAGGTCGTTTTTGAAGGGCCCACAAAATTTTAGGAGATTCAGGGCCGGTCGACCTAATTCATACAAATGGCGTGAATTAAAGGGCATGAAAATTTGGAAATCGTCTTTAGGAAATTTATGACCCCTAAAACGCCAGAAAATAAGGAATGGTAATGACAAAGCAATGATTATTGTTCATTAGGTTATTTTTGATAAGCTCGCAAAATTTTAGAAGATTCGGGGCCGGTCACCTGAATTCATGTAGATGGCGTGAATGGCGTGAATGATAACACATGAAAATCTTGGAAACGTCTTGAATTTCTGTTTTATAGCCCTAAAATAGTTTTATGTTGATTAGCTAAAATGAATAAGTAAAAGTAAAAATATATTTTTAGTATAGTGAACAAATAAAAGTGAATGGAGAGATAATTTATTACTTAAAATAAAAATATAGTTATATTTTTCCATCCCAAAATAGAAAGAGGTAGAAATACGTAATCTAATTTTAATTTAATTTTATACATAAATCCACAGTACCCTTTTGACCACCTCACTCCTCTCTTTCTCTTCAGTCCCTTCTCTCTCCTCTGCAACACTTTGTACTGTGTGCGTGTGTGTGTGTACTGCTTCAGTTTTGGAAAATCAGATCAAAACGATATATTCCCCAATAATAGCTAGATTCTACTGCTTCACTTTTCAGCAAATCTCTCTGCCATTCTCTCTCCTAAAACCACTCTCTCTCTCATCAAAATCAGTGAAATTTACTCTCATTGTCAGCCCATTTGCAGTTTCAGCTCTTTTAATTTTTTTAACCCATTTTCGGTTTATAAGCTTTGTGGCGTTGAGATTAAAGCAGTGTTTTGGTTTCTGCATTTAAGAAACTGTTACTACAAATTCTTAAAGCCTTGCAATTACTGCAGTTAGTTCCTTCAATTTTAATCGGAGATTTTCTTTTAATTTTTGAGAAATGGGTTTCTTCACTATTTGAATAATTTTGAGCTGAAAGGAATGAATTCAGATGTCAACAGAGCTAGTGGAACAGTTGAAAGAGATATTGAACAGGTAAAAAGAAAAAAAATTACTGTCTTATTCTTCCAATTTTTGTCATTATTTTAAGCCCCGTCAAACTATTGCTTATTACTACTATACTAATACGATTTCTTCCTTGACATAAGTTTGGAGGATGCACTTTCGGTTTTAATAATTAAAATATGCCCTAATGATCAATGAAGTGGTAGGAGTACTATGGGTCTCGACTAGCGGCACTTTCGAGATGTCACCTTGTTTATATATATAAAAAAGTCTTTTCAATTCCATTTGACTCGGGGCGTCAAGTTTAAATCCCAATGGAGGCATAAAGAAATACCGGATGATTTCTTTCGATCTGCCTAAGCCCTGGTGGGAATAGATAGCCGATGCATGTGCCGGTGGGAGGCAACAAGTATCTGGTGGAATAGTGAAATAGTCCAAGTGCGCACAAGCTAGTCCGAGTACTACTGTTATAAAAATAAATAAAATTAGGTAGGTTCTCGCAACTATGCTTGGAACCTATACTAAGTTAATTTATTAATCCCCTAATTTCCTTGCCTTCAGTGTTTTAACCACTCATGTTAAATGCATAAGTAAGTAAATTAAAGTGTAATCTCTCTAATAGCTTAAGTTTTTAGATGAGATAGTTACACTTCAACATAGTATTAGAGAAGACAGAGGTCTTTGCCACCCATTATAGAAAAAGAACATACACGTGCTTGGCCCAAGAATCAAGCAGCACATTAAGGGGCATGTTGAAGACATAATTAAGTTAGCTAAGATGTACTCTCTCTAGTAGCTTAAGCTTTTAGATGAGATGGTCATATACTCAACACCTCATTTTGTATTCCTCTTTCTTAGTATGGGCTGCTTTGTCTCTATGGAACATTTACGTCCTCATTTGAAAAATAAGGTTTTGTTTTCTTCTTTGGGCATGGGGTGAATGGGCAATGGTGCCAAGATTTAGCTATGGTATTACAGCTTTTGGGAGAGAAAAGTTATGAACCTTGTTTACTGCAGTGGGTTAAGACAGAAGCAAGGTTCATTGGCTTGAAATTCCTATTTGCTTGAAATTCCTTTGCATTTGATTTATCTCAGGCGATAACCGCTCTAAAGAAGGGGGCATGTTTGCTGAAGTATGGAAGAAGGGGAAAGCCAAAGTTTTGCCCCTTTCGTCTGGCAAATGTAAGTATCATTTCATTCTTTGTTTAATTTTGTACATATGGCTTGCTTTTCTTAGTATTGAAATAATGAAATTCTATGCATCCCTACTCTGTAATCATATTAGCTATCCGAGCGCGAGATGGGCGTCCATCTTTATCCAACTATAACACAGTTTGGTGAGACCCCACATCTATACGTTACAAGAATCTATATCATTTATTTGAGAGACCGACATAGAGTTCTCCATACTGGACGTAACACTGGCTGCTAGGAAGCACGTAATAGGTGGGCATTGGCATCCTCACCATGAATTTGATATCTCAATGAAGCAAATTAGGTCATTTCCCTTGATTTTACAGCAGTGTTGAAGTTTGTGGTATTTTGGCCTATCTTCAGTTTTATGTGTCAGTGTGTTGATATTTCATCCTAAATGCTTGTGTCAGTTTCTGATTAGTGATTGGTAATGTTTACTATCATGATTATACTTGTCAAAAAAGTAGAAGATGTTTACCATCATGATCGTAGTTTGTTCCTTTTTGTTACTCTTCAGTTTTTGCATGCGTGTATCTCAGATTGAAGTAGTGTCCTTCAAATGATGTAAATAATACCACAGGTAAGGAGAGTGTGGATTGAGAATCTTGAAAGTAAACATAAGTAATCAAAACTCCTACAATCTCTGTGCCCATTTGGAAGTGATACTATCCAAACTGCCATACACTAAAGAGAAGCAAAAATAATCGCACTATCTCATGATAATAAATCAGAAAACGAGACTTAATAAAAAGTTGGAAGTTTGAATTCTCTTCCAAATGCCTACCTTATGTGTCATCCAGAATTCTAGAACTTTGATGTTGATAATTCATGCTCAGTGGATACACAATATTCATCAGAGATATCCGTGTCAAGGTTCTTTGTTCACATTCGTGCTGCCATGTAACCATTGTGAAGTAGTGGTTTTGACTGTTGTTCGAATACACGTGGTAAACTTCATCCTAGGTAGTTTGTTCTTTGTTTCCTTGTTCCAGTAGTGCCAGCATTTGAGCTCATGTCTACTTTCTGGGGTTTAAACCTAAAGCCTTAGAGGGATGGCCATTTTGTTATTTATTTTGTATGACTGCTTATAGATAAACCTGTTATTGATATAAAATAATCCCATGCTTGCTGTATGGATATCGGTTGTTTCACTTTACCTTTCTTTATTGAGGTAGGAATTTACTACAGCAACTGTGTATTGCTTCGTTGTATCGCAGCTAACCGTAACTACTGTGCTCCTCTGAAACTTAGTGTTAGTTGAAGGTAATGTGCGGAGTCTAAAAAAAGAAATTTGTCATTATGGTTTCAGGATGAGTCTGCTCTGATATGGTTTTCTGGTAAAGAGGAGAAACACCTTAAGCTAAGTCACGTGTCAAGAATAATATCTGGACAGCGCACTGTAAGTTCCCTCTGCTGAAGATACTAATCTCCATTCTACAACCTTTTTGACTTGTATCTATTTGATTCTATTCTACAAGTTTATCCATCTTTATATTTCTCTTTTTGTGGTTTTAAAATGGATTTCGAAGAACTCATATGGTGAAAGGCCAGATGACTCGTTCTGTGTGCTCACTTCATTTCACCAGAGATTTATGTGGTTAAATGTATGGGCATTAGTGGCTTTCAGATGTTAACCGAAGTCAATGACAAATGAATTTATAAGTTATCTTCAGTGTGGTAATTATCTTGCATCTTTTCTTGGCCCGTGAGCTTCTGTTTCAGCGAAAGTATAAAATGTTTTCTGTTATTTGGTATAAGCAATCCCCACTCTCTTTTCATTAGTGAACAGAAAGAAAGAAGCTATGAGATTAGAAGTTCCTTGGAGAGGCATGTGAATCCAATGTGCATAGAATTATAGAGATCTAGCCAGACAAGCAACTTGAATGTTAATTTGATACAGACTTTTAATCACCAGTTCCTGAACTGTTATGAACTGTGACATCAGCATGTCCCCAAATTTGTCTCAAAGCATAGCTTCTTTATTTTCTTTTGAAAGTATCGTGTTAATATATTCTAGTCTCTTAAAGACAAAATTAAGAGAAATAAGAAAGAAGAAGAAAGAAATGGAGTATGACTGGATGAGTAGGATCAAACATCTTTTTTTTTTTTGAAATAGTAACAAGAGTAGGATCAAACATCTTCTGCTAAAGGAATTTTTACTTACATGTCATGGTTAAACGATAATCGTATGATGTATTAACTATTTGTTTTCATTTCTCTATCTCTTCTCTATGTATATCCGCATATGCTCTTTATCAGAAAATATAATTGCATTTGCTCTTCATTAAGTAACTTGGGTCACATGTGAAGTCTTGTGTGTATACATTAACCTATTAAAACTATACTAGAAGTTTACTCTTCATGTCTTCTCAAATGTTATATAACTCATTCTGAGGAAGTATTGCTGAATTTGATTGGTTGTTTTCATGTTGAATCTACGTATTCGTTCTACATAGATGAGCACTCTTTGGTCAAAGTCCATGCTATACTAGCGCTCGTTAGTTTGATTTTATCAGCCTTAGTGGTTGATTAACGATTTCTTTCGGCTTGTTCCGTTCATAGTTACATACTTTGATGATGATAATTTGGTGTCAGTTTTTTTTTTAATTAGAAATTTCTAGTTCTTAATGAACATGGTTTTCGGTCTAGTTGAACCACCTATGTTAAAACGTTTAGTGGTGCGATCTGATTAATAAGCTTTGCTTCTGCTCTTTTCCAGCCAATATTTCAAAGGCACCCACGACCTGAGAAGGAGTACCAATCTTTTTCACTCATATACAATGATAGATCACTGGATTTGGTAAGAGTTTCATTAGTGACAGCTGTGTCCTTTTTATTGGGAAAGTCTTGTACGTAATTCATGCAATTCCGTCTTATTCCATTGTCATTTGAAATTGTTGCACCAACTAACTCTCTCACCTTCCTCTTCAATCTTATGTCTTAGATATGCAAAGATAAAGACGAAGCAGAGGTATGGTTTAGTGGCTTGAAGGCTTTAATCTCACGTGGACACCAGCGAAAGTGGAGAACAGAATCAAGGAGCGATGGAGTTCCTTCTGGTGCTACTAGTCCCAGAACATATACGCGGAGAAACTCTCCTCTTCATTCTCCTTTTGGTAGTGGTGATAGTTCGCAGAAGGTACATTCGATCTCGCATGTCTAACCCTGCATATGCAGATGAGACTTTATATTTGTCAATATTCATGTCAAAATTATATAATTTCATTTTGTTCCTCTAAGATGCTGAATAAGATCCTTTATTTCCATCAGGATGGTGGTGATCAGCTTCGCCTTCATAGTCCATATGGAAGCCCACCTAAAAATGGTGTAAATAAGGCATTCTCTGACATAATTCACTATAGTTTACCTCCCAAGGGCCTTTTCACTTCAGATGCTGCTAGTGCTTCTATTCATTCCTTATCTTCTGGAGGTTCAGATAGCATACATGGTCAGATGAAGGCAATGGGTATGGATAACTTTAGAGTAAGCCTTTCAAGTGGTGTTAGCTCATCAAGTCAAGGTTCTGGTCATGATGATGGTGATGCACTGGGGGATGTTTTTATCTGGGGGGAAGGGACTGCGGATGGTGTACTAGGTGGTGGACCTCATAGGATTGGCAGTTGTAATGGTGTCAAAGTAGATTCTTTATTGCCCAAAGCTTTAGAGTCTGCAGTGGTACTGGATGTCCAAAATTTAGCTTGCAGTGGAAAACACGCAGCACTAGTAACAAAGCAGGGTGAGATTTTCTCCTGGGGTGAGGAATCAGGAGGCAGGCTTGGGCATGGTGTCGATTCTGATGTTTTGCATCCAAAGCTTATAGATTCCCTTGGCCATACAAACATTGAGCTTGTTGCTTGTGGCGAAAATCATACTTGTGCCGTAACACTCTCTGGTGAACTGTACACATGGGGTGCCGGTGATTTTGGTCTTCTTGGGCATGGGAATGAAGTTAGTCATTGGGTGCCCAAAAGAGTAAATGGACCCTTAGAGGGCATCCATGTTTCTTATATCTCCTGTGGGCCCTGGCATACAGCTGTGGTGACCTCTGCTGGCCAATTATTTACTTTCGGGGATGGAACTTTTGGAGTTCTTGGTCATCGAGATAGAAAAAGTATTTCAAAACCCAGGGAAGTGGAATCTCTGAAGGGGCTTCGAACTGTTCGAGCAGCTTGTGGGGTTTGGCATACTGCTGCAGTTGTTGAAGTCATGGTGGGAAACTCTAGTTCAAGCAATTGTTCGTCGGGGAAACTTTTTACTTGGGGAGATGGTGATAAAGGTCGACTGGGGCACGGTGATAAGGAGTCAAAACTTGTTCCTACTTGTGTTGCAGCTCTTGTTGAACCCAACTTTTGCCAGGTTTCTTGTGGACACAGCTTGACAGTTGCTCTAACTACTTCAGGTCATGTATATACAATGGGAAGCCCTGTATATGGCCAACTAGGTCACCCTCAAGCTGATGGAAAGCTTCCTTGTCGGGTTGAAGGAAAACTTTCAAAGAGCTTTGTGGAGGAAATAGCATGTGGTGCTTACCATGCTGCTGTATTGACTTCCCGAACTGAAGTTTATACATGGGGAAAGGGAGCAAATGGAAGGTTGGGTCATGGTAATACAGATGACAGAAACTCTCCCACCTTAGTGGAAGCTTTAAAAGACAAGCAAGTCAAAAGTATTGCTTGTGGTACTAATTTTACTGCAGCTATTTGCCTTCATAAATGGGCGTCAGGGGTTGACCAATCCATGTGTTCTGGCTGCCGCCTTCCTTTTAATTTTAAAAGGAAGCGCCACAACTGTTATAACTGTGGTCTTGTCTTTTGTCATTCATGCAGCAGCAAGAAATCACTGAGGGCATCAATGGCACCAAATCCCAATAAACTTTATCGTGTCTGTGATAACTGTTGTAATAAACTGAAAAAAGCTATTGAAACCGATGCTTCATCAGAGACTTCCATGAGTCGAAGAGGAAGCCTGAACCAGGGGTTAACTGTTGGCATAGACAAAGATACTAAGTTGGATACAAGGTCTCGACCTCATCTTGCTAGATTTTCTTCGATGGAGTCCTTCAAACAAGTTGAAAGCCGCTCTTCCAAACAGAAGAAAAAGTTTGAATTCAACAGCAGTCGTGTCTCACCTATTCCCAGTAGTAACTCGCAATTGAGAGCTCTCAATAGTTCTAAATCTTCTAATCCAGTTTTTGCGTCGTCCAAGAAGTTTTTCTCTGCTTCAGTTCCCGGATCAAGGATTGTTTCTCGAGCAACATCACCAACATCTAGACAGCCCAGTCCACCTCGTTCTACTACACCAACTCCAACAGTGGGTGGACTTACATCTCCAAGGATTGTAGTGGATGATGCTAAAAGGACAAATGAAAGTCTTGGTCAGGAGGTTGTTAAACTAAGATCACAGGTAGGTTATACTTATAGCTTGATGTTGATCCTGAACTATGCAATAGGTACTGATGCAGTACTATATCTTTTTGTACTTGTTTCTGATTTGGATCTTGAACTTTGCAATGAGGTGCTGATTTGGCCCGTCAAAAATAAAAAGTACCAAATTATCTCTAGTTTTGTGAAAAATATTAAGCTGGATTTATCCAGTCGGTGGTGGAAAACTGAGATAGAAGCTTGTGTATGAGTTTAATATTTGTGCCAACGTTTAATAGTGTGATGTGTCGAAATGCAAGACGTCGGTTAAGAACAAATAGTATCATTGGGCTTTCAGACACTTGTTAGACATTCAATGGCGTGTATAACACAGTTAAATACTTGATGATTTGCTGGGTTTTTTAACCAAAAAAAAGGACTTGATGAGCAACAGTGACAAGTTGCACCTGATCTTATTGTGTAGGGTGAAAAAATTATCCAAGTGCATATACAGTATTATTTAACCAGATAAAATAAGTGATAAGTATGTTGATAAAGAGACAATGTATCATAGCTATTATAATCATAGCTATTATCTGTACTATGTATATTGTACTGATGTTTCAATTATTTTTGCCACTTTAAGGACACTATTTGGCTTCTCGACAGAGGTACTGATGTTCTGTACTATATCTGATATGCAAAAATCTACTCTAAAGGACAGCCAATCAATCCAATTTGTCCTCCGCTTGAAGAATAATGGAGAGTTTCATTTGCAATAGAATGTCAAATTGCATGCTGTTGAAAGTTTTTTTTTTCTTTTGGGTGGTGGGTGGTGGAGAGAAGGGTCAAAATTCAAAACATGCTGTTGAAAGTTGGAAGCCCAATTCACGAGTCCATTGCACTTATTTATTTCTGAACCCCTAGAACATTGCTTACTGTCAAGGTTTGTCTTCTTTATTCTAGGCATTTGGCATTCTATTCATCGAGTAAAAAGAGTGGCAGTTACTGCTATACATAATAACTATAAAGCCAAAAATTGTAAATTTGTAGGGAGACATAGAGGGTGCAATATCTTGCAATAAGATATTAGCTGATTCTCAGACACATCATTCGAAATATGAATATTACCCATCCATTTTATCCTAAAAAGATACCTCTAACTTCTTTTTCTTCTTTTCTCTTTCCTTTTTGCTTTTTGTTTTCTTGGGGAGGGAATAAATATGTTGTCTATGTGTAAGTTGCGAGGCTTTATCTTCATATGGAATGCAATATGTTACAGTAAAAAATGCAAGCCTGTTCCCAAATTGCAAAGGTACTATATATGTTTTTCTTTTTTAGCACTGTTTGACTATCTTCATTATAGGTGGAAACTCTTACACGCAAGGCTCAATTTCAAGAGGTAGAACTGGAAAGAACTAGTAAGCAGCTGAAGGAGGCAATAGCAATTGCAGGGGAGGAGACTGCTAAATGCAAAGCAGCAAAAGAAGTGATCAAATCACTTACTGCTCAGGTAAGTTAGATTCTTTTTAATCATCAAACTTTCAAGTTTTGTGGCAAAGTTGTGCATATGTATGAAAAAAATTGTGCTTCTCTTTTTTATAGGCACAGAAAAAGTTAGGGATTTTGGTTCAATGAATGAGTTGAACAGTCAAGCCAATGTGTATAAACATATTTTCTTTTTTGTAACTTTTTGTATAAGCAAAAATAGGATAAAGATTTCATTCTACTTATAATTTCTAAATTATAAACATTTTTCTTTAAAAAAAAATCCAAATTATGAAGTAGGGTGAAAATGCTCCCAAACACAGTAAGGAATAATTTCTTCTAGAATGTGCGTGATCTGTTAAAATTTTCATGTTCAGGGTTTTTCAGTCGGTTTTCTTCAATTTTCGGGTTGCGTGCGCCATTATTTCACGCTGTCATTTAGTATGTCACCTTTTTACTCTAATATTAATACTCATCTCTTTGCCGCCCTTTTCAATTAAGATACAGATGATCTACATTGAATACTCCTTTTATCAGTTAAGAGGTACTTGATTAATTGCCAGCGACAAGTGAATGCTGGAATGTAATGACAGCCAGAAGTAGAGCAGCATTGCAGATTCTGTAATATTTTAGTATGTAAATTATTATTAGAGCTCCAAGTTAAGAATATTGTATACATATGGTAGAATCATGCAGATATGGTAGAATCATGGATATGGTTTACATTAATTAGAATCAATTAGGAATCAATTAGAGTTGTTATTTCTTTGAAATTATTTAACATTTCTTTCCTAGTTTAGAAAGGTGTATGTACTATTAAACACGCTATAGCTTGAGCAAATAATCAAGCAATACATTCTCCATTTTTTCTCTTGTGTATTTCTTCATTTCTCACAGTTCCTTTAGCTTCTGGTGCTGATATTCTGTATTGTGGTCGTTATTGTTTATAGCTGAAGGAAATGGCTGAAAGGCTGCCTGTAGGTCCCGCCCGGAACATCAAATCTCCTAAATCTGTTTCTTCCGAGTCCGATATTACCTCTAGTGATATACCAAATGGCTGTATCGACCAAGTTCACAGTCAACTAACTTTTCAAGAACTGGAGTCAAGTGTATCTAACAGCCATTTGCTTTCGAATGGATCAAGCAATGCCAGTAATCGTAGTGCTGTTCACAATAGACAAGGGAATTCAGAGGCAACAACAAAAAATGGGGGCAGAACTAAAGAATGTGATTCTCGTAACGAGAATGAATGGGTTGAGCAAGATGAGCCAGGTGTATATATTACTCTTACCTCCCTACCTGGAGGCGTCAAAGATCTTAAAAGGGTTCGCTTCAGGTAGGTTAAGTCAACGTAAATCATTAGTATGCAATTTTCCGCGTTTCTACATTATTCATCCAGTAAATGATCTTTTGTCACATTAAAGCAAAACACATTTGAGAATGTGAACAAGATCCTGTTCATGCTTTTATATCTGCAGTTATCTGGGAGTCGCCTATTATATTCATGCGTATATGCTGTTTGTGCTATAGACCTCTTTTTACTTGTCCAAGATTGGAAAAACTTCATTTTACAATGATTATACATTGAATATCATATAATCTTGGTTTTTGAATGGAATTAAGGCTAATATATGTCAAAACGTGCAGTCGGAAGCGGTTTAGTGAGAAACAGGCAGAACAATGGTGGGCAGAGAACCGTGCAAGAGTTTATGAGCTCTACAATGTACGCGTGGTCGACAAGGCAAGTATTGGCACTGCAAGTGTGGATTTAGCACATTGAGACATGCAATTTACCATTTGTACATGCGCTTTCTTTTTCTTTTTGGTTCTAACTCAACTTCATGCCCACACAATGAGTATCATGTTGATCATATAGGTTTAGTTTTCCACAAATTGGCGCAGAAGAACTAGGAATTAGATGTTTGCTTGTAAGTTTTTGCTGTTTTTTATATAGCCTAGAAATCCCCGTTGAGTCCGCCCATCTACCCTTCCCTATTAAATACCAGGCTCTTGTGCGACAGGATTCAAATCCGTGACATGCGCTACGCTCTTACCAGTAGATCATAGCTTTGGGGGCTTTCTATTATTCCTATGGGTTAATCTCTCTATTTGATTTTTCCCCTCCCTAATTGCTGTGTGGGGCATAGAGATGTAAAGTTTTAGTAGGTTGCTTGCCCTTGTTGGGTGATGCTTCCTTGTAAATTTTCCAAAGTTAATGCATATTTGAATTTCAAATCCATACTCTCTATTTCCCTGGGGTATTATCATTTTTAGCCCGCGCCAAAAACTATTTACATTCAATAGCCGAAAAAATGTATAAAATTTGTATAATTTTTGTATATATATATATATATATATATATATATATATATATATATATATATTTTGTTATTATTTTATCGGTGTCTATACAGTATCATTTTCCCTATTTCCTCCCACTTGTAAATGGCTCTTTGGATTTGGAATCCGTACTCTTTCTACATTCCCTGTTAGCTGCAAATGGTTCCCTGTTAGCTGCAAATGGCTGGTATAACATAACTGTTAATACTCATGTTCAATTTTCCCTTTTGTTTATTCACTTATATATTATATTAATGATAATGGAGAATATATTAAAATATTGATAAAAATGTCAGTTTGATTACAATTTGGATAGTTAATTGCATTAAGAATTATGCAAATTCTATAGAATGATGTCAAAAACGTCCCAAATGGAAAAAGGTCAAACAAGTTAAAAAAAAATGGAGTATAGATAACTAAAATCATACCTTCTTCGGTAAATAAAAACTTACATCGAGCAACTCATAAGAGGTCACTTCTGAAATACAAATATGTCGTCTTTCTTTTTTCCTTTTTAACTTATTTTTGAAAGAATAACAGAAATAACAGCAACAACAACAAACTCAGTATAATCTGGGGAGGGTATTGAGTACGCAGACCTTACCCCTACAGTGAACGTAGAGAGGTTGTTTCCAGTAGACCCTCAGCACGAAGAAAGATGAAAATAGAACAGTAGCAACACGCAGTACCTATTGGAATAGTCGTAGAGAGGCTGTTTCTGATAGGAGATAGCATGTACCTATTGGAATAGTCAAGATGCTCACAAGCTGGCTCGAACATCACCGTCATAAAATACCTTATTCCCCTCTATTGTTTTATTTAATTTAATATTTAAATTATTATTATAGGTGATTAAAATATAATCAAGTATAATTTAGATTTAAACATTAACAATTTTATTTTTTTAACATGTCTAATGAGGCATTTGTATATGGAAATATGCTATATGAACATCTTACCAGATGCAGTCTATGTTCTGCACTAGTCTGCGTAAAAAAACTAAGAACTAGTAATGGATATTTCATCTGCAAATGTTTACCACTACTTGATTGTTATTTTGTATTTATGAACTAGTCCCACAAATTGGACAAACTCAGCTCAAGAGCTTTAAAAACATCTACTAACAATAAAAAAATGATTTAACAAAAAATATTCTCTTCTAGTTTGTATACAGAATCAACTGAATGTAATTGAAAAAAGAAAATAGTTCAATAGTCACAGGCAAAATTGACCTTTTAACGCTAAGCTGTGACTACAGAGTATTGTGTGTTCAGAGGTCGTCATAATCATCAATAACTCAAAAGAATTTTAATTGCAGCTTCTTGTATGTCTGTATAAGAAGATACATCAAACTATTGTGATGCTTTATGCATTTCTGGTCCTCTCTTTTACCATAGTCTGAACAAATAGTTCTCCTGCTCGGTAGGAGGATCGAACCTGAAGAAAAAAACTTAGTCAAATCATAAAGGTTACAGAATTAGAGTAGTCAAAAGATGCCTGCAAACTTGACAAATGATAATTGATATGATTAAGAACGAAAAAATGTCCGATTCTCCTGTTTAATAAGAGTTGGTTTTGATTCACCAGTACCATCCATGATCTAGTCGGGAGTTCCACATTAAAAAACTAAAATATAATTTCAAAAGCAGGCTATGATTATCTAAAGGTAATTGATAGTATTGTAAAATCTTACCAGGGGGCCACTCGCAACATAACGAAAGCCAATAGACTCTCCATAGTCCTTCCAAAAAGTAAACTTTTCAGGGGTAACATATTCTTTGACGGTAAGATGTAATGGGGTTGGCTGCACAAAGGAGAGATAACTTTGTTAAAGCCTATAGATATTTGCAAGGAGTTAACAAATTTAAGCTGCTAGGAGCAACAAGAAGAGATACAGCATCAGTGGATCACAAA
This sequence comes from Nicotiana tomentosiformis, assembly GCF_000390325.3. Lineage (NCBI taxonomy): Eukaryota > Viridiplantae > Streptophyta > Magnoliopsida > Solanales > Solanaceae > Nicotiana > Nicotiana tomentosiformis. Next base: position 134,105,539 of record NC_090823.1, on the reverse strand, counting down.
ATTCAAACGTCAAAAACAGATTAAATGAAGTCGGTTGATCACATAAAAATGGCAAGACCGCAGAAACCAGTAGGCCATTCTGTAAGTAGTTACTTAGGATTTGAACCGGTAAAGCCACTTTCTATGTAGAGGTTGAAAGCGGGTACCATTTTGCTCACCTGTAAATACTGACCGAGTGTCAAAATATCAACATTTATGGCCCTTAGATCAGCCATGGCTTCCTTCAACTCATCATCAGTTTCGCCAAGTCCCAACATTATAGAAGTTTTAGTTATCATCCCTTCCTTATCGAGTTTTGCATGTTTAAGCACAGATAGACTTTGTTCATACCTGCATCATCCAATATGAAATTAATTAGCATCTCATATTAGTATACCATCACTTGACGCACCACTGATTATCATTATCATTATTATTATATTAGGGACAAGTAGCACACAAGTTCATTCTGACACAGGAAATTATGCTTACCCGCTCTAGAATTCATCATTTTCACACTTCATAAAGAAATAAAATTTCTTATTTGAAGTAGGACTAGCTTGACTTAGTGCAAAATCCAATTTTCTGATTTATTTTGCATTTCCATTATGTTCATCCTTCAGACTAAATGATGACTGTTTGATCTATAATATATTCAGTTTGCATGACATATTTGCTTTCTAGACTTGGAACTGATATAAACCAGATATCGGTTGATATTCCCTCTAGCATAAAACCAGGTTAACTTATTATCTTGAGCAAAATAAAGAAACTGCCATATTTCTATCACAAAAGTAGCTCGGATAATCCAAATATTAAAGTTCCTTTTCAGGTGAAATTTCCAAGTTAGGGAACTCGACTAATTGCTCTCTGAACTGAAGTGACAACAAGTATTGTAGGTATGAACCAACTCGATTTTAGAAAACACACACGCCGGCACAAACACAGAGATAGAGATAGAGCAGAACTTGTAATGTTGAACAGAAGTATTCCTTTAGTTATGACTGGAGTTTCCTCTTTTTTATCAGGAACAACATTCGGAGGTAATCCGATAGTCAATTTTCCCCATTAAACCATTGAGGAACCTTTTTTCTTTGACATGCTTGGCAACAATAGCATAGTGCTCAATGAAAAGAGAGCAAGGACAAAAGGAAGAGACTTCCATCGGTTTGATACTTTAACTGCTGGTCAGATAACTTGATAAAGTATCGATTCTCATTGAGTCTTGTTTGGAAAATCAGTCATTCTAAAAGTTCTAATTCACAGAACTTTACACTTCCTAAACTTTGAGCTCTCTCTCGTATTCAAAATGGCAACTCAGCAGCCTGAAAGTAACTAAATGGAGCCTCCTAAACTTTGAACAGATAGCACCTATATTCTTCAGCTCCTTCCTACCCCTTAAGACAGTACATGGAACCTCCTCCCAATCCTTAATGTAATTAATGAAGGAGGAATATGCTCTCTGTCAATAGGAGCCCAAAAGTTGTTAGGAAACATACATTTACATTTTGACCATAATATGACCTATTAGAATTGCCAAAAGTACCAAAATAGTTGAGCTCAAGTTTCATCCATAAGCTAGCAGATGGAAAAGCTCAATATCTTAATTGATTTTTAAAAAAAAAAGCTAAATATCAAATGTAATAATCTTGCAAGTGCTATTTCTGATGTTTCCCAAATCAGTAAGTTCCCCTTCTCAAAAAGAAATGTTTGGTAACTCATCAAATGGCACAAAAGGTTTATATCAATATTTCAGTTCAGAATAAATACATTAAGTCTCTTAACATCTGGCCAAACCCACTGGCTGTATAGAAAAGCTGTAAATAACAAAAAATAGAAGTACTCATAGCACAAAACTGAGAAGAAAATAGAGTTTTCCAGAACGTACCCTGCCCTAGGATCTCTAACAATACGTTGAAGTCGTTTCACAGTTTCAATGTTGTGTGCAAAAACGTCTAATCCAGAGTGAACTAGAGTAGACACAGCACTTAGATCACCGCGGAAATCAGAAGTTAAACACTCCACCATGATATCGGGCTTGAGCAACTGTGAAAGTAAGATAAGCACAAATCCAGTTTGTTTCACTTGATACAATCATGTACTATATATATACAGATACGCTTGACAAAACACAAAATACACTAGGCTTAGTAATAACAATGAACTCCGAACCTTCATGGCTTTGACTGTTTCGGCAAAGTGGCCACTACCTCCATCAGGTAAATCGTCGCGATCAACACTAGTCAAGACAATGTAATCCACACTGCAGAAGAAAATCAAGGGACTCTTATTCCTACCACTTATATACGAAGTGTAATATAGAAAACATAAGCTTCTTCATAGCAATTTAATTAGCATTTGAAATTTGAAAGTGCTTCAACTTGGCAAAACCCAAGCAGGATTTTCGGTATATTTTCATTCAGTGTTAATTTCTTCCATCAGACACCTGACTCAGAGTTTGTTTCATATTAGTACCACATTTCTATTGCATGGCGGTTTGATAAAATTCAGACACAAAGCAGATGAATTATGCTACTCATTACCAAATACCACTTGTTAAACGATCCCTCAATCAGCTAAGACTCAATCGAAAGCTAGTTAAAATCGGTTATATGAACCGTATATATCTATTCCGCTCTATCAGGGCCCATTTCATTCAAATACCAAGAAAGTTGTGTAAAGATAGAAAATATATATCATTTAAATTGCATACTTATACTACACTAATATACTATGTGAGAATCCAATCCAAAACCTTAAATTCCTCTGCAAGTCCTTACACAACCATCATGAAACAATCATATAGCTCAACATCCTCCCACATATTTAACACGATTTTGGAATCACATGTTAACTTTAAAATGCAGACTTGTGAACGTGAACATTTTTTCCGAAGGTTGGCTCATTAGGCTTATATTTCCTTATAAGTCTATTCCAAAAAGAACGACATATTTCTACATTTAAACACAATTTAACTTAAAACTCTCCATTTTACCCTTAATATGAAGCTTTTATATCCCCACAAATGTTTTAAGACCACAACGTTCGAAAGTCTTCCTTTCTTTCTTAAACTCCATATCCAGTCAAACTATAACATACAAATTTTAAACTAAGGTAATACTTACTAACCAAACACCTCCATTTGTTCCAATTTATGTGATACTATTTCCTCATTAGTCCATTCTGAAAAGAATGACACTCCTATATTTGGAAATAATTAATTTCTCATTTTACCCTTAACGAGAAGTTGTCATATACACACACAAATGTTATGACATGTTCAAAATCACAAGTACAAAAAAGTTTCTTTTCTTTTTTAAAGTCCGTGTTGAATCAAACACTGCCACATAAATTTAGACAGAGGGAATATTTACTAACCAAACTAATATAAGCTCGCAAAATTTAACAAACAGAAAAAATAATAAAATTTACCCCCAAGAGGCAATAGCCTTAGCAGTGTTAACAGGTTCCAAAGGATCAGGAGGAGCAGGATTTCTACTAGTCTTAACAGCACAAAATCTGCAGCCACGTGTACACGTATCTCCCAATAACATAATTGTAGCAGTAGCAATACCATCTCCACCACCATTCCAACACTCTCCAATATTTGGACACTGAGCTTCTTCACATACTGTGTTAAGTTTAAGCCCAGATAATGTTTCCTTCACCTCTTCATATTTTTCCCCTTGTGGGGCTTTTTGTCTTAACCAGCTTGGTTTCTTCACTGCCGGATCTCGACCCGTATATGGACCCATTCCGCCCGGATACGGTGGTGGCCCATTTGTGGGTGTTGATTTGGGTTTCAATTCCAGTGATTCACATCTAATGGTAAATTTGCCCCTTTGTTTTGGGGGTGAAAAAAGTGAAGAATGTGGTGAAATGGGGTTGTGTTTGTTGATGGGTTTATGAAGAGGAAAGTGTAAAGGAGAAGATGAAGAAGAAGAAGAAGACATTGGAGAAATGTGAAGAAGATTTTTAAGGTACGAACAGAAATTCTAATTAACGTGAGAAATGTAGAGAGAGGAAGAAGAAGAAGATGGTTGAAGGAAAGATATGCTGAAAATGGCGGATTTAATTTTGGGATTCTCCATTGAAGTATCCGCCTGCAATTTTGTTAGGTTAGCAATTCAGGAAATTGGTTACTGAAGGTTGTTTTTTATTTTTATTTTTCCTTTTTTATTTTTTCAAATACTTTTTAAATATTATTGTACTACTCCCTCCATCTCAAAAAAATATATTTTATTATTACTTATAGTAATTTATATATAGGTTTTACTTACATTTTATTTCATAAAACTTGAAAAGGTTTAAGCAAATTGAAAAGGAGTATAATTTTTTTCTTATGTCAAAACATATAGGTCACAGATTTGTATGGCTAAAATTACCCTAAATATATGTGGACCAAGTCAATATTAAGAAAGCCTTCGAATGTAACCACGTGTCATCAACAAGATATAATAATTTAGCTTTAAAAGGTCGACATTATGAGACCACAACACATTGTTGACGAGGTCGGGTGGCTCGACAAAGGACGGAGTCGAGGACGGGCATTCCCTTTACTGAAGCAGTAACGACTAATTTTAGGTATATGGGTTCCCAGAAAATATTCCAATGAATATTCCTCCCAATTGTATTCTTTAGGGTTTTGTGGCCTATGTACCCTTATAAATAAAAAAGACATATAGTTATAGAGGAGATGAGACACTCATTGTAAAAGACAACACATTGACAATCTCTTAAGATTCTTGCTTTATCATACACATACAAAATACATATTTTCTTGAGATCTTTATCTATCTTTTCTCCCACGATTCAAGGAGGATCCAAATATTCAAACAGTTATCATCACCTATCTTTGTCAGAAGAAATATTAAAGAATCTCACAATTTTCGGGTGACTCATATGCATTTATTTACATAAATACCATTTATTATTATTTACTGTTATTTAATGCTACCTCCTTTATTCTTGGATCATTGAATATAGCATTATTGTTACCATTTATTGCTACTCAAACAGTATCTGTGATATCTCACTACAAAATCGACTAATCTATCTTTTGGATATTAATATTGGCTAAGATTAACTGTATTTTATTAGAAAATCTGATAGTTTAAACCTCGATCTAATTTTGGGTCAAATATGATTTGAGCTGTGAAATGAGTCATTGATGTTTGCATTAGGGTAAGTTTCCTATATCACACCCTTTTGAGATTCGGTCTTTCTCCGAACCATGCGTGAACATGAAATACTTTGTGTATTTGTAACGACCCGACTTGTCGTTTTAAGAAATTTCGCCTCGTCCAGTGACTTAAGGTCTCTAGAAGCTTCACAATATGTATTATAACCCGCGTGTGTGGTCGAGTTTGGTTTTCGAAAGATTCGGAATTTAAGTTAAAGAAAACAAAATTCTTATTTTGAAGCTTAAATGGAAAGAGTTGATCGGGGAGTTGACTTTTGAGCAAACGACCCCTGAATAGAATTTCGATGATGGCAATAGCTTCGTATGATGATTTCGGACTTAGGCGTATGTTCGGATTTGGATTTGAAAGTCCGTAGGACAATTTAAAATATTTTGGCGAAAGTTGAAAAATAGAAGATTTTTAAAAAATCCTACTGAAGGGTGAATTTTTGATAATGAGGTCGGATTTTGATTCCGAAAATTTGAATAGCTCCATTTCGTCATTTATTACTTGTGTGAAAAATTTAAAGTTATTACGGATTGATTTGATACGTTTCGGCGCAAAATATAGAAGTTGGAAGATTTGAAAACTCAAAATTTGATTCGACACGCGATTCGTAATTTCGGTGTTCTGTGATGTAATTTGAAATCCCGAGTAGGTCCGTATTGTGTTACGAGACTTATTAGTAAATTCGGATGAGGTCCTGGGTAGCTCGGATGAGTTTTGGACGAGGTTTGGATCGAATTTTGACTTGTTGAAAATGCTGGAATTTCTGCTATTTCTGGGCAAACCTGTTGGAATCGCACATGCAGAAATTTGGGTGTAGGTGCGACTATCACAGAAGCGAGATGAAGCTCGCAAAAGCAAAATTGGCTGGGCTGGACTGAGGCCGCAGGTGCGAAGAATTTCCCGCACCTGCATGAGTGCAGAAGCGGAAGCTCTTCCGCATGTGCAAGGGCAGCGCCAGTGGACGTCGCAGAAGCGAGAATTGGCTCGCAAACTGAGTAGAATGTTAAGGACCAAAAATGATCATTTCGCCATTTTCGTTTTGGGATTTTTGGAGCTCGGATTTGGGCGATTCTGGAGGGATTCTTCACAAGCTTGGTTGGGGTAAGTGTTCTATATCCTAAAGTGATCTATGATTATATTCATCGTTTAATTCGGAATTAAATGGAAGAAATCAAGATTTTTGTAAAATCTTCCAAAAACGAAAATTTAAGATTTGAAAGTCGAGTTTTTATTGGAATTCAATAAAATTGGTATGGTTGAATTCGTATCAGAATGGGTGTTCGGATTTCATAAAAATTATGTCGGGTTCCGAGAGGCCGGTCCCGCGTTGACTTTTGTTGACTTTTTGGAATAAATTTTTAAGTCGACGTATTACTATCCGGAATTATTTTCGATGAATTTTAATGAAGTTATACAATTAATTTGGATAGATTTGAGTGGTCCGGAGGTCAATTCAAGCAAGAAGGCGATTTTGGAATATTGGCATAACTTCAAAGAGGTAAGTGTCTTGTTTAACCTCGAATGAGGAAAGTTCCCCTTAGGCATTGAGTCTTATGTGCAATTTATGAAATTGAAAACCATGTATGCGAAGTGACGAGTACGTACTTGGCTTATATGTGTAGATTTTATTGAGTTAAAGTCTTGAGCATATTGTATAGTAAATTGGATAATTGTCGGCATATATTTAATCATCTATTTGTCGTGCCTAAATCCTTGTTGTTGACTCTGTTGTTATATGACAATTTGATGTGATTGTTATTTGATTATTTATGAAATTTCGTGAATTTGCTGGTTTGATAATTATTGGAATTTAATTTTATTTTGGATTTTTTCCTCTACAAATAATTAATTAAATGAGTTTAAGAAGAGGTATTTATATAATTATTGAAAATTTGGAGTTAATGAAGATTTTGCTTTATGTTGAGTAATCTCTATCTCTGTTGATTATTTTTGGGTGTTGTACACATTGTGTGGAGCCTTCGGCTATTTGTTGTGAAATTAATTGACTTGATTGTATCTTTGAAATTTTGGTTGTAGCCATTGGGTAAATTGTGATATGAATTAATTTTGTTATGTTGCCATGATAATTTTCTGTGTAAATTATTGTGTTGTGTTAATTATTATTTTGAAGATATAAGGGTGGCATTTTATCGTTGATATTATGTGGGTATAAGGGTGGCATTTCACTATGGTCGTATTTGTTGGAATATTGTCTGGGCGGAGCGATAAGGGTGACAATAAGAGCGATAAGGGTGGCTATTGATATTGTCTGGACGGAGCAATAAGTGTGGCTATAAGAGCGATAAGGGCGGCAATAGGAGTGATAAGGGTGGCTGTCAGGGACGATATGTGATTATATGGGGTTGTGGTGTTGATAATTTTCATGTGATGTTGTAATTTTCTTGTATTTTTATACCTTGTGCAATTTGTCTTGTTGTTGGTAAATTGATAACAATCTGATTTATGTTGAACTTGAGAGTCTGTGGCCATTGTCAGGCGGATTATAAAATGAAATGTGGGCACGAGGTGTCGTGAGTAAATAATAAGGATATTTGGCACGTGAATTGTCTGTGCAGTTGTGATATAAAATATGGGCACGAGGTGCTATGATGAAATGATAATGATAATTATCACGTGAATTGTCCGTGCAGTTATATCACGACCCAAACTGACCCTTGTCGTGATGGCGCCTATCGTGGAACTAGGCAAGCCGACTCATTTCTAAAACAAACTGATATTTTCATTTCAAAGAAAATTTCAATGTTATTTAACATAAAAACTTTCGTAAAGGAGTTCAAATCAAAGTAAAAGTGCGGAAGGAAAAGTCCGACATCGGGGTGTCACTAGTCATGAGCATCTACTACAATCTGTCTAACAATATCAAGGCTAACTCAGCCTAGAAAATAACTAAATACAACTAGAGGAAGATAAGAGGGAGAAGAGCAGGGGCTGCAATCGCCAAACAGCTACCTTGCTATCTCCAAAAAAATTTGCAACCAGAACACTCAATAACCGCTACCGTGTCCAGCTACACCTGGATCTGCCCACAAGGTGCAAGGAGTAACGTGAGTACGCCAATTCAGTAAGTAACAACAATAAATAAAGACTGAGCAATAGTGACGAGCAATAAAGCATATAACGTTCATATCATGAAATCTCAGTAAAGTACAACATGCTTTAAAAATCAGTGTTTGAATCAAATCATCTCATTTAAACCCGGTTCCAGTAAAAATCATTTAAAGATATTTTTTCAACAGTTTTTCAAACAAAGGCTCAATGCAAAGGTGAGCAAAAAAAATGATGAAATCATAAACAGCCCCTCGGGCAAACCTCACAGTCACTCGTGCCACTCGGGCATACCTTATAATCACTCTTGCCACTTGGGCATACCTCAGAATAATTTTTGCCACTCGGGCATACCTCACAATCACTCATGCCTCCCAGTCACTCAACACTCGGCACTCGGCACTCGGTACTCGCACTCAGTAGGTACCTGCGCTCACTGGGGTGTGTACAGACTCCGGAGGGTCTCCTTCAGTCCAAGCGCTATAATCTGCACGGACAACTCACGTGCTGCACGGACAACTCACGTGCTATAATAATAAAGTATGCTGCAGGCGGGCAACCCCGATCCACACTCATCCTCACAATCAGGCCCTCGACCGATATCAACATGCTGTGACGTGCAACCCAATCCCATAAATATCCTTACAAATCAGGCCCTCGGCCTCACTCAGTCATAAACCTCTCAAGCCACTCGGGCATTTCAGTAAAACAGGGCATCCGGCCCAAAATATTTATATGCATCAAAATAGAGTCACAAAAACTGAGTTATGCCGTAAACAAGTATAAACATGACTGAGTATAGATTTTTAATCGAAAATAATGAGAGGATAGTAAGAAAAAGCCCTTAAGGGTCCAAACAGCACGAGCGCAAGGCCCAAACATGGCGTTCAGCCCAATTTACAGAAACTCTTTCTAAAACATATAAGTATCATATAGTTTCAACAAAATATGAAACTTTACAGTTGCTACGGGACGGACCAAGTCACAAATCCCCAACGGTGCACGCCTACACGCCCGTCACCTAGCATGTGCGTCACCTCAAAATAGTAGAATGATACGAAATCTGGGGTTTCATACCCTCAGGGCTAGATTTACAATCGTTACTTACCTCAAACCGGTCAAATTTCTACCCCGCAATGCTCTTGCCTCTCAAGTCGGCCTCCAAATGCTCCAAATCTATTCACAATCAGTACAATACCATCAATATACGCTAATGGAATGAATTCCACAAGAAAAGCTATAAAATTAGACCAAAAATCGAAATTGGCTCAAACCCGGCCCCCGGTCCCAAGTCTCGAAATCCGACAAAATCCACAAAACTAGAAAGATCATTTACTCACGAGTTTAACCATACAAAATTCATCAAAATCCGACATCGCTTGATCCTTCAAATCCTTAAATTACTCTCCAAAAATTTCAAACCCTAACCCCTCGTTTTCACTAATTATATGATTAAACAACGGAAAAATCATCATATATACGAGTATTAGGCTCAAGCAACTTACCCCACTGATAGCCCTTGAATCACCCTTCAAAACTCCTTCCAAAAGCTCCAAAACCTTACTTGAAAATGGTGGAAATGAACCAAATTCGCGAAGGGTTCTATTTATGGTTTCTGCCCAGATTTTTCGCACCTGCGAAAACTTTCACGCTTCTGCACCACCGCACCTGCGAAAAAATCCATCGCAGGTGCGGAACTCACTTAAGAGTCCAACTTCCAAATCTGCGGCCCAAAACCCCGCACCTGCGCGTTTCCTCTGCTTCTGCGAAACCTGCCCAGCATCCCCCTTTCCGCATCTGTGCCCTAGGTTTTGCACCTGCGGGCTCGCAGATGCAACTCCAACTCGCACCTGTGCAACCTGCCTAGCCCAGCATTGCCCGCACCTACGCACTCCCCATGCGCACCAGCGGCCTCGCACCTGCGACTCTTTCTTCCGCAGGTGCGAAAATAGCAGTAGCAGCAGCTTCAACTGCATTTTCCAACTTCGACAAATCCGTTAACCACTCGGAATCACCCCGAGGCCCTCGGGACCTTAACCAAAAATACCAACAAGTCATATATCAACATACCAACTTAGTCGAACCTTCGATCACTCAAAACAACATCAAATTACCCTCGGATTTAAGCCTAAGATCTTCTAAATTTCCAAATTCGGCAACCGATGCCGAAACTAACCAAACCACGTCCGAATGAACTCAAATTTTGCACAAACATCACAAATGACACTACGAACCTACTCTAACTTCCGAAATTTCATTCCGACCCCGATATCAAATTTTCTACTGCCGACCGAAATCGCCAAATTTCCAATTTCGCCAATTCAAGCCTAATTCTACCACGGACCTCCAAATCACATTACGGATGCACTCCTAAGTCCAAAATTACCTAATGGAGCTAACAGAACCATCAGAATTCCAATCCGAGGTCAAATGCTAAAGAGTCAAATTTTGGTCAACTCTCCCAATTTAAAGCTTCAACAATGAAATTCTTTCTTCCAATTCGATTCCGAAATACCTGCGACCCAAAACCGATGATTCACACAAGTCAAAGTACATCATACAGAGCTACTCATGCCCTCAAACAACCGAGCGAATGCAAATGTTCAAAACGACCCGTTGGGTCGTTACATCCTCCCGCACTTAAACATACGTTCGTCCTCGAACGTGCCCAGAGTTGTTCCAAAAGCCATCAAATCGCTGTGTAGCTTTCACATGCACATACCTGGGGGTGATCCCACGTCACCCTATCCCATACAGGTCTGATAGCACAACATAAATAAAATTTCTCAATTCAACCTAGCCCACAAGCCTTCGAATCAAATTTCCAACATCCGAAAT